>NC_091620.1:65942921-66145421 GCF_027580195.1 Bos mutus | reverse complement strand
TTTTCCTTTCTGGTGGGCTTACCTTACCCACCTGCTAGTCCCTCCTGTTGCCCAAGGGATGGAGAGTTCGCCCAAGCCTTCCCTGGGTGCTTAAGCCATCAGGTTGCTTGCAACTTCACAGAGATTATTCTTTAGAAAAGCATATCATTTCATATAATAAGCATGTACAACAAGCTATCATATTTCTGTTATGAATTAAATCAAATAATGATATGCTACTCCTTTATACTTATAACATGTCATATACAAGTGTGTATACACAGGGAGATATTATACATAATAGCAGCACAAGTGCTATTTACCTGTTTTAAATTCTAGGTTTATTTTAATAGGAAATAAAAGCAACGTTTAAAAAAAATTCTCCCTTAAGGGCAGTAAATAAGCTCATTTGCATGTCTTTGGAGAAAGTTGTGGCAATAGGAATCTGACTTACCTATTTGGCACAGTATGCAAAGTCAGATTGACTGGATCAATTAGAGAATTATCTATTTATGAAATGTCTGGCTTCAATGAAAAGAGCTGGTACAATTATGAACTGTTGTCTTGACAACTGGGAAGGCCTGATTGGATCATTTTATCAGTAGGGTTGCTGATGATTTCAAATACTGAAAAGCAAAACCTACCAGAAAATAGTAATGAAATTAGGTTAGAGGAGAGCCAAGAGAAAAAAGGTGTGTGTGTGTGTGTGTGTGTGTATGTGTGTGTGTGTATCTGTCAATCTCAGGGACATCTGTATATGTGGGTGTGATTTTGTATACAAGGGTGCATGGATACAGGAGTTATAGCAAAAGGAGTTTTCACCAAAAAGGACCATGCAGATTTCTTGGCAAAAAGCCAGGGTTGCTATTGTAAATTTCCTAGTCGGTTTCAATGTCAACCTAAGCTCATATTTGAACCTGGAATCAGGGCAAAAGCATTATCGCTCTGTCACTTTGTTGCCAGAAGTGGAATTTTTTTTGTTAATATTTTACTGTTACATCTGACAGGATTTCACATTTTCTGTAGCCCGCCTTTAGTACATTGAACTGCCAGACAGAGAAATTAATACCCTGAGTGACTGTATTTTAATTAAGCAATTTCATGCAAATTACAAATTTTAGATTGCCAAATAATATATTGCACAAAAATTGTAGGCTGGCTGATCTGATATGCATGGAGTATTACTCTTCCAGGCACTGTGCATACATAGGAAAATGAACAAAAATGCTAATTTCCAATCTACTATGCAAACGGTAAAAGATGCCTATTTAGATACATATGCTTTTCTTAGGAAGAGTAAACAGTTCTTTAATTTAATATAGCTGACACTTGAAGATGTGTTTTTCTCTTTTACAAAGATAATTTTTACATTGAACAAGTAAATGAGAATTCAAGTAGAAAGCATCTTGTTAATAGCGACTAATAAAAACTAATATTGCATGCAGTATAATGATATTAAACCTTGTAACTGGTACATAAAGCAAGATCATTCCTATTGTGACTCTGTCAATGAACATCAAATATACTTGCATATTAAATATATACTGTTCAGCAGAAGAAAATATTAACCCTTTTAGCAGAAGACTCAGCTTTCCTGTGAGATTTTACTTTGAAATAAAAATAAAGAAATGGCATATTTGAAAGAAAAAAAAACTATTTAAATTCTACATTTAAAAATACTGTAGCTAATTTTTAGCTTTTCTAACAGATTTATAAAGTAAGAACAATCAAGAAACTCCTTGTTTACAATGTAAGAGCATATAGAATATACATGTTTCAACACTCAGAGCTTAAAGAGCTAGTCTAGGTTTAATAAAATAATCATTTGTTTCTGTCTTCTCTGTATTTTCATGTTGGAACATAAGGGAAGGGGAGAGATTATACTTCCTTTTGCACATAGCTCCTTGTATTGTTCTCCAGATGTGTCTCATCTCTTGTGAAGATATGTTTTTATTCATAAAAACACAGTTTGATACTCTATGAATAAAGAGCAATATAGCATTTAAATGCTTCTAGGGTGCCAAAACTTTCCCAAAGCAAACATTCAAACTAGAAATGGGAAAAAAAATTCAGCAGGGAGTTCCAGGAAATCAGTAACAAACCATGCAAGATGATTTTTCAGTTTTTGAGAATATGTACTTATGCAAGTTGAGGTTCATCCAGGAAAGAAGTTGATTTTAGTGTCTGTGTAAGAGAGCTTTCTGAATATTGCTGCTGTAAAGATTTCAATCCCTTATTTATTCTCTCCCAGACATGTCTCCAAGAATTTGGGATACAATTTTAAAATTTACATATTATATAACTTTAATAACTCTTTTGTTTTTCAGAGTAAATATCACCATCTCTAGTTTTGCCCACACAGAGCCTCAGAATCTTATTTCATAATCAAGGACAGTCTAAATTGGCCAGATCTCTCTTACTATGTCTGTGGTGTTTTTGTTACTTGGACCTTTATAAACATTGTGTAAGTTTGGTAGGAATGATTGAACCCAAACCACAAAATAAGCACAATATGGATTTAATTTTACAGTTGACTTAGATATACTACACATTGGTTGAACTGTGTTCCTGAAATAATTACCAACACTCTTCTCACTAAAGAACTGATGTCAGCTTTCAGCTTTGTCTTGTATGTGTGTATGTATATAGTCTCTATTCCAGTGCAAGCCAGATTTGAGTTTTGCCCAATATTTCCTCTGTTCTGTTATCTTTGGCCACAGTGATTATCTGCTTTCTTCTAAAAGGGCACTAACACTGTTTACATAAAGATTTTAGTCAAGACTGAAGTAGTTGATCAAAGTTTCATTTCAAATTAAGCAGTTATCAATGGCCTCAGGGTTGGGTTTCAGGAAGGTTGGACCAAATCTAAAATTCCTAAAGTCACACCCAAAATCAGGAGCTGGAGAGATAAGATGAGAACACCAAGTTTTCAGGGTTAAGACTGGGTTCATTAATAAGAGATAAAGCCAATTTTTTTTTTTTTTTTGATAAGGTGGGAAGTGAATTGACCTAGGTTGTATGCCCATCTCTAAATCATTTATTGGGAGAAGGTAGAAGCAGGGGTCTGAGTACAGGCATCTGGACTGTGTACACACTTAGAAGCCAGGGAGTATGGTCAGACCCCTCTAAACCACTGCAATTAAGGCAAAGCACGGTAGTTCCCCCAAGAGAAAACTTTAGATTCTGTTCCCAGTAGAATCAATGGTGAGTAAGCAAAACAGTATGTATGTGTCCATGACAGCCATAGACAAGCTATTTGAAGTTGAGCATCTTATATAATTGTTCTGAGCCTCAGATTTTTTTATCTATACAATTGGTACAATAAGACCATCCTAGAAAGGTTGAGAATGGGAGATGATTTGTGTAAATTGATTCTCAAGCACTGAACATATAAGAAAATAAGTTTAATAAGTTATTGCTTAAGAAAAGTGTTGTGCTGTGCTGTGCTTAGTTGCTCAGTTGTGTCTGACTCTTTGCAACCCCATGGACCGTAGACTCCCAGGCTCCTCTGTCCATGGGGATTCTTCAGGCAACAATACTGGGGTGGGTTGCTATACCCTCTTCCAGGGGATCTTCCCAATCCAGAAATCGAACCCAAGTCTCCTGCATTGCAGGCAGATTCTTTACCATCTGAGCCACCAGGGAAGCCCTTAAGAATAGTACTTATAATAAAATATATTGTATATGTATATTATGTGAATGTATTTACTTATATTTACAATTATTTTTAGAGATGAGTTTGGAAAAAAATGATAGGGGACATTAGTCTGACATGCAAATAATAGTTATCTCTAGGTAGTAAGCTGATGGAAATAATATTTCTCCAGATTTTCTTTACTTTCCAGATTTTTTTAATAGCTATGTTCTTTTTATGATATAAAATAAATACTTTTTAAAATAAATCAAGAAAATGCATGTATTATAATTAATCCTAAAACATGCTTTTTTTTCAACATCACTTAGTTTTGAGAATATATCCTCACAGTTCACTAAGTATGAAGGATATTGGACCATCAATGTTAATACTCCCATTTAGTTGTTTATTGGTATTTTATTTTTATCAAAATAAATGGGCCAAGTCAGTTTATATTTTTTAATAAATATGTAAGGATCAGTTGCCTTTAAAGAGTAACTAGTAGATTTGATTTAAAAAAATATGCCATGAAATTATTATTTCTTTAAATATAAACTGAGAGTCTAAAAATCACTAAGAAATTGTCCTTTAACATTCAAGTTATTAAGTGCTTTGCACTGGGTTGAGTTCAAGGAAGTTTATAATTAAAGATAGCAAAAGGGGCTAATAACAATACTGTTTACCTGGCTATACCCATAGTATTGCTATTGTACTTGTGTGTGTGTGTGTGTGTGTATTCCTGGAGACAGGTGAACATATACACCCATACTTACATTCAAATAAAGTCCTTTTAAGAAAACTACTTTAATCAGTGGGATCTTGCGCTTTGTAAAATTGTAACCTTATGACATGTTGATGTCCATATTGCTGTAAGAATTCCCACCAAGGCTATATAGATTTTATTTATTAAGAATTAATAGTCTAAGGACAAGAGAAGCCTGGCATGCTGCAGTCTGTGGGGTTGCAAAGAGTTGGACCCAACTTAGAGACTGAACAACAACAATAATAATGTCAGAGGAAAAAAACTGGAGAAATACCACCAAGGTTCCTAGAGTTTAAAGGAAGATAGATGGATTTTAAGAAAAGTACAAGAAACATAACTGCTATTTTGGAAATGCGTATCAAGTACAATGAGAAAACGGGAAGGGGCTTTGCTGAGCCTGCCCTGGAGAGAGAAAAAGGGAAGCCACAGAGGTGGCAGCATTTGAAGAGAGGCTTAGAAGCTGAGTTAGAATCTGATGTCAATCAAGTGAACAAGGAAAAGGGGCAGCATAAGCGGAGTCCAGTGTAGCAGAGTATGGTTCACATGCTGCTGGTGGCAAAGGTGATATTTAGGATGTACAGTTATGGACAGTTTTTTCTTTGTTTCTTTTAACTTTACATTTTTAAATAGTTACAGATTCATAGGTACTTGTGGGGAAAATGTATAGGAAGGTCCTGTGCACCCTACACTCTCCCTCCTCCAATGTTAGCATCTTATCTAACAACAGTAGATATCCATGCCATGAAGCTGGTGTTAGTAGAATTTACAGAGCTTGAGATTGGCCAGTCATACATATATTCGTTTGTATGTGAGTACAGTTCTAGTCAATTTTATCACATGTGTAACTACCACCGTAAAAAAATGAAGAACTATTCCATCACCATAAAGTTCCCTTATGTTATATCCCTTATTTATATCTCCAGCACCCCCAAACTTCTACTCTCTACCCACTCCACATTCAGACTCTAATTTCTGTCAACCACTAATCTGCTTTGTATCTCTCTAATTACATTATTTCAAGAATATTATGTAAATGTAATCACAGAGAATGCTACCTTTTGAGATTGGCTTTTTCCCTTGCAACATGATTTCTCTAGAGATTCATCTAAATTGTTGCTACATCGTTAGTTTGCTCTGTTTTATTGCTGAGTAGTATTCCATGATATGGTTGTACCAAAGTTTGTTAACTTTGTTCACTCACTGAACGACATTTGAATTTTCCTGTTTTTGAACTGCCAAAATCATTCCAGGTCTTGAACATAAGTTTTAATTTATCTGAGATAAATGCATAAGAGTGCTTGATTGTTTGGTAAATGTGTTTTAGTTTTAATGAAAGTTGTCAACCTGTTTTCCAAAATGGCTCTGTCACATTATATTCCCACCAGAAATATATGAATAATTGACATTAAAAAACTTTTATAGTTACATCTTTATTTTAGGTTACTTTCTATGTGTTAAATAATATCAGTGTTCCACTTAATGATAGTTTCCTCTTAAATATGAATATATTAAGATAAAAATTAGCTGGCTAAGATCAATGTAAAAATATTATACTGTTTCTGTTTTTTGGGACATGGCAAAAAACAATGCAGGTAGTATAGGAAGAAGGGAAATTTGGAAAACTGGCATGGTGGTTTAGGTCCTTTATTTTGATTGTTAAATATTAGATAGTTTTGGTTTCAAGTCTTGTTCCATCACTAACTACCTCTGATTCAGTCTCTTATATATTATTTAACTCAACATATTAATGAAAGAAAGTGAAAGTGTTAGTCACTCAGTGGTGTTCAACTCTTTGTTGAACACCCCATGGATTATAGTCTGCCAGGCTCCTCTCTCTGTGGGATTCTCCAGGCAAGAATACTGGAGGGGGTTGCCATTTCCTTCTCTAGGGGATCTTCCCAACCCAGGAATCAAACCTTGGTCTCCTGGATTAAAGGGAGATTCTTAAATGTCTGAGCCACCAGGAAAGCTCCAATATATTAATAAAACATATACTTTTAATAGTAATAACCATGGTTGTTGAGAAAATCATTGAGATCACTTATATCAAAAACATAACTAATGCCCAGAATGTTGTAAACCTCTTATCTATTTTTGTAAAGACAGCCATTGTCGAGGGTGAGTATACACGAGGCCATACATAGAATGATTCATAACATGTGGATGGGACTCAAAAACAAACAAACAAACAAACAAATTCAATGGTGCTAAATGTAACCTTGAAAGGGACATACTGCCTATTATATATACAGAGATTAACAATAGGAGTAAACTGATCCATAGTATGTATGGAAATACCTCTTCCTATTTATTCTTCACAGAGTAATAGGTATCATAGGTTCATAAAACAAAGCTAAAGGAACTCTTTTCAAATTCATATAAATGAAACCTAACCCTTTATGATGTGAAGTTTGATATTACATTCTTGTTTCAGCTATTAGTTTTTAGCTAGAGTCTCCTCTTTTGACTTCAGAAACTCAAATCAGACTGTTGGAGCAATTGAGAGGAAAGAACTTAGACTAATAGGAACCTAGATTTTCAGAAGGCATCTTAACTACTTCTCTAACTGTGTCAGTCCAGTGAACTACTTAATCTCTCCAACCCTGTATATTCTATGTAAAATAGGCTTAATATTTTCTCTAAGGATTCATCCTGAGAATTAAGTGAGATAATATCTTCAAGATTCCTGGCATATAGTTGGAGTTCATTAAGTAATAATTATTTTTATTTGGAGGGGTTTTTAAAAATGAGTCTTGGGTTAAAGCAAACTCACTTATGAGTAGAACTGAATTTGTTGATCTAAACTGCAGCCTCTTTTTGCTAACAGTGCCAAACAGAGTTTCCTAAGAGTTTTTAAAGGGATGTGCTTGAGGTTTGCGGAGAAGGCAATGGCAACCCACCCCAGTACTCTTGCCTGGAAAATCCCATGGACTGAGGAGCCTGGTAGGCTGCAGTCCATGGGGTTGCTAGGAGTCGGACACGACTGAGCGACTTCGCTTTCACTTTTCACTTTCATGCATTGGAGAAGGAAATGGCAACCTACTCCAGTGTTCTTGCCTGGAGGATCACAGGGATGGGGGAGCCTGGTGGACTGCTGTCTATGGGGTCGCACAGAGTCGAACACAACTGAAGCGACTTAGCAGCAGCTTGAGGTTTGAGGGGTTGAGATGTCCTGTGTGCACATCTGTTTGACTATGCTTGTTTCAAATACCTAATACTCATTCATTCACTCACTCATTCAATAAATGATAACAGGGTAACCTGAAAACCTAAGATGCAGGACTTCCCCGGCTGTCCAGTAGTTGAGATTTCGCCTTCCAGTGTAGAAGTATGGATTTGATCCCTGTCAGGGGGCTGAGATCCCACATGCTTCATGGCCAAAAAACCAAAACATAAAAAACAGGAGCAATATTGTAACAAATTCAATTGTTTGTTTTTTGTTTAGTCACTAAGTCCTGTCCAACTCTTTGTGACCCCCTGGACTATGGTCCACCAGATTCCTCTGTCCATGGGATTTCCCAGGCAAGAATACTGGAGTGGACTGTCATTTCCTCCAATAAAGACTTTAAAAAATGGTTGACAGTAAAAAAAAAAAGAAGAAGAAGAAGAAGAAGAAGCACCTGAGGCATAAGATCCTGGACCTAAAATCATTCTACTCAACCATGGGTGATTACTATTGCACATCTGACTCATTTGAGTCACTTTCTTGATACTGAAGGGAATGATTAGTAGTTGTGTTTAGACACAGAGTAGAAAGGAAGGTTATAGAGTGAGGAACTCTCATACCTAGGGATACTAGACTGAAAAGTTGCTTTAGTTTTCCTACTAATAACCTTCATAGAGATAGGCAAGATTGATGACAGTGGTGCTTTTTTTGCCCACTATATCAATCATAAACATTATCAGCCAGCCTTTTCAATTTTGAGAGAACTTTATAATTTTGGTAGGAAAGAATGTGGAAAGGAAGCTCAGCAGGATAATGACATCTCTCTTAACCCTTTTTAAGGGATAAATTTTCCCTCCTATTCCCCTGTTATTGGTGGAAAGTTTACTGCAATACAATGGATTAGAAAAGAACAGTGGTCAACAAAATAAACAGATTATCAGAAATGTTTAAGACTAAATATTGGAAGTTGTTAAGGGTTACTTATTATTGAATGTTTGTCTTTGAGGCATTTAAAATTTTATTTAATGTAATAATTATGCTTAAAATGCTATGAACTATAAATTTAATGGAGAGTAGATTATAATTGTAATATATTATATATATATATATGGTATATATATATATATATATATATATATATATATATATATATATATATAATATGTGCCATATATCCCTCACTACATATTTAAATGGATGACAACATTTCAGGAAGATTTGAATTTTACTATAAAACTTTTAAAATTGTACTTTGGCATTATTAAAACATTGCATTTTTCTTTTATTTTAAAATTTTAACTGGATGAGGTACTAGAGTGAATGCTTTATGCAATTTTAAAAATGATTTTTTGCAATATTAACTTTTATAATATGAAATATAATTAGAACAATGAAAATAAGAAGTGTTCAAGATTATAGTGCTTACTACCCTTGGTCCCTGCCCTTCCCTATTTCCATTTTTGTCTCGCTTTTCATTGGCCTTCACTGGGAAGATCTTTCTAAATAGATTGTTTTTCTGTGTTTAGAGTCCACATTCCAAAACATATTCCTGCACTTCCCAATAAACCTGAACTGTCTTGTTTTTAAAGATTTTAAAGTTAATAGGAATCAAAGTGGGATCGTTATTTCTCCTAGAAAAGTATCTATTTTTTAGAATGTTTTTTGCCAGATTTTGGAAGGTATACCTTACCCAACTACAGTGCTTTACTTGGATACAGGAAAACTGTGTTTTTGCTTCAGCACTGCCACTTGAAGGGTTTGCTGACATGTGTAAAGCACTCACTTGCTTTGACATTCAGTACTCTCCTCTGAAAAATGGGCATGATAATCTAGACCACTTAACATGATTGCTATGAGGACTAAATGGCACAATAGAGACAAAAATGATTTTAAAACTATGAAATATTGTGCAAATAAAGTATTCTTTAACCTCAAAATTTATCTTGGGAGAGTTAATGTCTTTTCATTTATGAGAGTTCAGTTCAGTTCAGTTCAGTCGCTCAGTCGTGTCCAACTCTGTGAGACCCCATGAATCGCAAAACACCAGCCCTCCCTGTCCATCACCAATTCCCGGAGTTTACACAAACTCACGTCCATCAAGTCGGTGATGCCATCCAGCCATCTCATCCTCTGTCGTCCTCTTCCCACCTGTCCTCAATCTCTCCCAGAATCAGGGTCCTTTCAAATGAGTCAGCTCTTCGCATCAGGTGGCCAAAGTATTGCAGTTTCAGCTTCAACATCAGTCCTTCCAATGAACACCCAGGACTGATCTCCTTTAGGATGGACTTGTTGGATTCTCCTGGCAGTCCAAGGGATTCTCAAGAGTCTTTTCCAACACCACAGTTCAAAAGCATCAATTCTTTGGTGCTCAGCTTTCTTTATACTCCAACCCTCACATCCATACATGACTACTGAAAATACCATAGCCTTGACTAGATGGATGTTTGTCGACAAAGTAATGTCTCTGCTTTTTAATATGGTGTCTAGGTTGGCCATAGCTTTCCTTCCAAGGAGTAAGCATCTTTTAATTTCATGGCTGCAATCATTACATAAATTTACATAAATTTTAGGTATAAAATTTAAATGTAAACAATTTATATTTTCCACAAATATTATTTTCAAGAGCTACTACTCCAAACTGTGAGAAAAATTTATAGCATATTTTTGTCCTACATAAGATGCTGACAATTATTATTAATATAAGCGTATAAATATCATGAAATATGTAATACTATAGAGACTATGCAAGCTTGATATAGAATAACATTTCTTGTGCATTTATTCTATAAAAATACATTGTAAGTTCATGTTTTTCTTCAAATAATTAAATATTTCAAAAGTTATAGCATGCACTATTAAAATAAGTATTTTTAATTTTTAGATTACTAAGTGTGATGTAGCCTTAGCCAAATGCCACTCATGTAAAGGAAACAAAATACATTGTCATATATTCAAATAATGAGAAAATTAGTTAGAATCAGATACACAAAGATAGATGAAATAAACATTTCTAAAAATTAGAATATTGAGGACAAAATGCTTTGGTAAATTTAATAATATTAATGATATAGTTTATCTAAATATTGTTTCTAGATGGAGACAACATCAAATCTGTGGTAAAATGACACTTGAAATAGAAGTTATATAATAAAAATCAATGACAGTAATAATTGTGATCTATAACTTCTGATCATATTAGTAAAGATTTGCTGATCTGAGCATCAGTTCAATTCAGTTCAGTTCAGTTGCTTAGTCATGTCCGACTCTTTGCGACTCCAAGAATCGCAGCATGCCAGGCCTCCCTGTCCATCACCAACTCCCAGAGTTCACTCAGACTCACATCCATCGAGTCAGTGATGCCATCCAGCCATCTCATCCTCTGTCGTCCCCTTCTCCTCCTGCCCCCAATCCCTCTCAGCATCAGAGTCTTTTCCAATGAGTTAACTCTTTGCATGATGTGGCCAAAGTACTGGAGTTTCAGCTTAGGCATCATTCCCTCCAAAGAAATCCCAGGGCTGATCTCCTTCAGAATGGACTGGTTGGATCTCCTTGCAGTCCAAGGGACTCTCAAGAGTCTTCTCCAACACCACAGTTCAAAAGCATCAATGCTTCGGCGCTCAGCTTTCTTCACAGTCCAACTACACAGACATTTGTTCACAAAGTAATGTCTCTGCTCTTCAATATGCTATCTAGGTTGGTCATAACTTTCCTTCCAAGGAGTAAGCGTCTTTTAATTTCATGGCTGCAGTCACCATCTGCACTGATAATGGAGCCCCGAAAAATAAAGTCTGACACTGTTTCCACTATTTTCTCATCTATTTCCCATGAAGTGATGGGAGCAGATGCCATGATCTTCGTTTTCTGAATGTTGAGTTTTAAGCCAACTTTTTCACTCTCCTCTTTCACCTTCATCAAGAGGCTTTTTAGTTCCTCTTCACTTTCTGCCATAAGGGTGGTGTCATCTGCATATCTGAGGTTATTGATATTTCTCCCAGCAATCTTGACTCCAGCTTGTGCTTCTTCCAGCCCAGTGTTTCTCATGATGTACTCTGCACATAAGTTAAATAAGCAGGGTGACAATATACAGCCTTGACGTACTCCTTTTCCTATTTGGAACCAGTCTGTTGTTCCATGTCCAGTTCTAACTGTTGCTTCCTGACCTGCATACAAATTTCTCAAGAGGCAGGTCAGGTGGTCTGGTATTCCCATCTCTTTCAGAATTTTCCACAGTTTATTTTGATCCACACAGTCAAAGGCTTTGGTATAGTCAATAAATCAGAAATAGATGTTTTTCTGGAACTCTCTTGCTTTTTCAATGATCCAGCGGATGTTGGCAATTTGGTCTCTGGTTCCTCTGCCTTTTCTAAAACCAGCTTGAACATCTGTAAGTTCACGGTTCATGTATTGCTGAAACCTGGCTTGGAGAATTTTGAGCATTACTTTACTAGCATGTGAGATGAGTGCAATTGTGTGGTAGTTTGAGCATTCTTTGGCATTGCCTTTCTTTGGGATTGGAATGAAAACTGACCTTTTCCAGTCCTGTGGCCACTGCTGAGTTTTCCAAATTTGCTGGCATATTGAGTGCAGCACTTTCACAGCATCATCTTTCAGAATTTGAAATAGTTCAACTGGAATTCCATCACCTCCACTAGCTTTGTTCGTAGTGATGCTTTCTAAGGCCCACTTGACTTCACATTCCAGGATGTCTGGCTCTAGGTCAGTGATCACACCATTGTGATTATCTGGGTAGTGAATATCTTTTTTGTATAGTTCTTCTGTGTATTCTTGCCACCTCTTCTCAATATCTTCTGCTTCTGTTAGGTCCATGACATTTCTGTCTTTTATTGAGCCCATCTTTGCATGAAATGTTCCCTTGGTATCTCTAATTTTCTTAAAGAGATCTCTAGTCTTTCCCATTCTGTTGTTCTCTATTTCTTTGCACTGATCGCTGAGGAAGGCTTTCTTATCTCTTCTTGCTATTCTTTGGAACTCTGCATTCAGATGCTTATATCTTTCCTTTTTTCCTTTGCTTTCTCTTCTCTTCTTTTCACAGCTATTTGTAAGGCCTCCCCAGACAGACATTTTGCTTTTTTGCATTTCCTTTCCATGGGGATGATCTTGATCCCTGTCTCCTGTACAATGTCACAAACCTCCGTCCATAGTTCATCAGGCACTCTATCTATCAGATATAGTCCCTTAAATGTATTTCTCACTTCCACTGTATAATCATAGGGATTTGATTTAGGTCATACCTGAATGGTCTAGTGGTTTTCCCTACTTTCTTCAATGTAAGTCTGAATTTTGTAATAATGAGTTCATGATCTGAGCCACAGTCAGCTCCTGGTCTTCTTTTTGTTGACTGTATAGAGCTTCTCCATCTTTGAGCATAGACGATATAAAATCTATCTAAATTTTGCATACCTATGGAGAAGTCACAGAGACGGCTATGGCACTCCACTCTAGTACTCTTGCCCGGAAAATCCCATGGACAGAGGAGCCTGGTAGGCTGCAGTCCATGGGGTCGCTAAGAGTTGGACACGACTGAGCAACTTCACTTTCACTTTTGTGCATTGGAGAAGGAAATGGCAACCCACTCCAGTGTTCTTGCCTGGAGAATCCCAGGGGTGGGGGAGCCTGGTGGGCTGCTGTCTATGGGGTCGCACAGAGTCGGACACGACTGAAGTGACTTAGCAGCAGCAGCAGCAGCATGGAGAAGTCAAAAGTCATTAGAATCAAAAGGATGATAATTATTTGTCAAAATTAGAATAAAAATCGAAAGCAAAGAAAACCATTCTTGAGGCAAAACAGAATATAAAATTACAGTCAACCATATTCAATTTATACTCTGAAACAAGAATTGTAAAAGTTCAAAGTTAAAAAATATAGAAAAGTCAATAAAAATCCTAATGATTTATAATTTTAAAAATATTTTGAAATTCAAATAGAAAAGTGACAGTAGCTGAAAGAATGGTTAAAGTAGGTCAGATACAGAGAAACAAAACAAAGTGGGAGATACAATACAAATGTCAGATAAAATAGACCTGACTTCAAGAAGAAAGTATTTTAAACCAAGAAGTTTGAAACAACTAACCATACCTCTCCTTCACCTTTCACTTTAAAGGCTTTGCTGAAAGCTTTCAGTAACTTTGGGGTTTTTAGGGCATGAGCCACCCTTCTCCTTGCATGGCCCTATAATAAACTTTCTCTATTCCAAATTAAAAAAAAAAAAAAAGAATTCAAGGTAAAAACCATACAGAGAATCAAAACAATTGATAAAAGTTGTCAGTCAACTTCTAGGCAGTTTTTAAGAACGTTACGACTGAGCTACTTCACTTTCACTTTTTACTTTCATGCATTGGAGAAGGAAATGGCAACCCACTCCAGTGTTCTTGCCTGGAGAATCCCAGGGGTGGGGGAGCCTGGTGGGCTGCTGTCTATGGGGTCGCACAGAGTTGGACATGACTGAAGTGACTTAGCCTAGCCTAGCCTATGTAACAAAATAGGAGTCGGACACAACTGAGCGACTGAACTGAACTGAACTGAACTGATGTAACAAAAGCAATTCCAACTAATTATATAAAGTAAAAGGTATTAGAAATGAAAGAAGTAGAAAATAACATTAGTAGATGTTATTTATCACTATTATTCTGGACAGATCAAGTAACAAAAAGCAAGAGTGCGTCAAAGACTTTTTTGTTGTTGGTATCAAGCTATTAATAATTATGAGCATTCTGTTTACTCATGTGAGAAGCAGATGAATCCATAGATTAGTTTTATCCACCAAAGGGGGAAAAGGCTTGATATAAAAGAAAGAGAAGAGAGGGAGGAAAAATGGACTACAGACAATATTAGAACAGTGGTCAGTTTCCACTTTTCTAAAGTGATTAGTTGTTAGTTAAAAGGAGGTGTGTCTAACCCATCTATCCTCTATTGATTGACAAAGCAGAATAAAAGAAAACAACTTCAGTTGTTTATGGATTCCTTAGAAGACCTCACACATTTATTAGTGTCTTTGTGACAAGCTGACTCTATGAAATGTCTGCCAGAAGGTCTTTAAAAACATCTCTACTTTAGTTATATCAAATCTTCCCCATTTCCCTGTTCAGAAACTTTCAGGTATAATTATGATTTGTCATAATACACTTGCATATAAAATAAATACAAAGTCTATGAAAGAAAATATTTCAGATTGTTAAGACAGATGGTTCTGGTGGTGATATTAAGTGTGATTTTTATTCTTCTTATAAGTTGTCCTAAAATTTTCAAAATCAAAAAATTAGTTTTATAATCAAAAAACCTAAATTTTTTTATTTTAAAAAGCAATAATTGTCCTCCTCATTGAGCAACCGAGTGCTTTATGTAGGTTGCTTCATTTAGTCCTGCAGCAAAACCCAACATAGTTTATTACCTCATTTAGAGAGAAAGAAATTGATCCTGAGAGAGGACAACTAATTTGTCCAAGAATCCACTAGTTCCATTATTTTGACTCACTAAATATTAGTAACATGTCCCCTCTTATCATTCTTTTTTAATAATATACTAGAGGATCTACCCAAGAATGGGATATAAAGATATACAGACTAGAAGGAAAAAACAAATCTCTCTTTGCTCTGAGATGACGTGATGAATTTAGAAGATCAGAAAAAAAATTTTTTAAGTCCCTGGAACAAATAAGTAATTATAGCAAGGTGTGAGGATAACAAGGTTAATATGCAGAAGTCAGTTGGTTTCCAACAACTAGGAGTGAATGAGGAATTTGAAATTAAAAGAACAATACTATTTATATTATCATTTCCGGCAGTGAAATGCTTAGAGATAAATATATACAGAATCTATAGGAAAACTGTGAAACTCTGATTAATGAAAGCAAAAAACTGTTACAAATTCAATTCAGTTTAAATCAAAATTCCAAAAAGTTAATTTGTAGATATTTAAAAAAAATGGGTTATGAAGTTTACATGGAGTGGCAAAAGACCCAGAATAATCAACATAATATTGAAGGAGAATAAAGTTGGAAGACTGGCATGACCTGACTTCAAGACTTACAATAAAGTTATAGTGCTATGTGAGTCCAACTATATGATAGTCACAGAGAAGGCAATGGCAACCCACTCCAGTACTCTTGCCTGGAGAATCACAGGGACAGGGGAGCAGTCTATGGGGTTGCACAGAGTCGGACACGACTGAAGCGACTTAGCAGCAGCAGCGGCAGCAGCAGCATATGATATTCTGGGAAAAAAAACAAAAAACAAAACTACGGAAAGAGTAAAAAGGTTAATACTCCTGGAGCCTACTCAAACTCATGTCCATTGATTCATTGATGCCATCCAACCATCTCATCTTCTGTTATCCCCTTCTCCTCCTGCACTCAATCTTTACCAGTATCAGGGTCTTTTCAAATGAGTCAGCTCTTTGCATCAGGTGGCCAAAGTATTGGAGTTTTGGCTTCAGCATCAGTCTTTCCAATGAATACTCAGGACTGATCTCCTTTAGGATGGACTGGCTGAATCTCCTTGAAGTCCAAAGGACTCTCAAGAGTCTTCTCCAACACCACAGTTCAAAAGCATCAATTCTTTGGGGCTCAGTTTTCTTTATAATCCTACTCTTACATTTATACATGATTACTGGAAAAAACAGACTATATTTTTGAGCTCCAAAATCACTGCAGATGGTGACTGCAGCCATGAAATTAAAAGACGTTTACTCCTTGGAAGGAAAGTTATGACCAACCTAGATAGCATATTGAAAAGCAGAGACATTACTTTGCGAACAAAGGTCTGTCTAGTCAAGGCTATGGTTTTTCCAGTGGTCATGTATGGATGTGAGAGTTGGACTGTGAAGAAGGCTGAGTGCTGAAGAATTGATGCTTTTGAACTGTGGTGTTGGAGAAGACTCTTGAGAGTCCCTTGGACTGCAAGGAGATCCAACCAGTCCATTCTGAAGGAGATCAGCCTTGGGATTTCTTTGGAAGGAATGATGCTAAAGCTGAAACTCCAATACTTCGGCCACCTCATGCGAAGAGTTGACTCATTGGAAAAGACTCTGATGCTGGGAGGGATTGGGGGCAGGAGGAGAAGGGGACGACAGAGGATGAGACGGCTGGATGGCATCACTGACTTGATGGATGTGAGTCTGAGTGAACTCTGGGAGTTGGTGATGGACAGGGAGGCCTGGCATGCTGCGATTCATGGGGTCACAAAGAGTCAAACACAACTGAGCAACTGAACTGAACTGAACTGAACTGGAAAAAACATAGCTTTGCCTAGATGGACCTTTGTTGACAAAGTAACATCTCTGCTTTTTAATATGCTCTCTAGATTGGTCATAAACTTTCTTCCAAGAAACAAGCGTCTTTTAATTTCATGGCTGCAATCACCATCTGCAATGATTTTGGAGTCCAAAAAATCAAGTCTGTTTTCATTGCTTTCCCATTTATTTGCCATGAAATGATAGGTCAGATGCCATGATCTTACTTTTCTGAATGTTGAGCTTTAAGCCAACTTTTTCACTCTCCTCTTTCACTTTCATCAAGAGGCTCTTTAGTTCTTCACTTTCTGCAACAAGGGTGGTGTCATCTGCATATCTGAGGTTATTGATATTTCTCCCAGCAATCTTGATTCCACCTTGTGCTTCTTCCAGCCCAGCATTTCTCATGATGTACTCTGCATGTAAGTTAAATAGGCAGGGTAACAATATACAGCCTTGACGTATTCCTTTTCCTATTTGGAACCAGTTTGCTGTTCCATATTCAGTTCTAACTGTTGCTTCCTGACCTATGTACAGATTTCTCAGGAGGCAGATCAGGTGGTCTGGTATTCCCACCTGTTTAAGAATTTTCCAGAGTTTGTTGTGGTCCACACAGTCAAAGGATTTGGCATAGTCAGTAAAGCAGAAGTAGATGTTTTTCTGGAACTCTCTTGCTTTTTCTATGATCCAACAGATGCTGGCAATTTGATCTCTGGTTCCTCTGCCTTTTCTAAAACCAGCTTGAACATCTGGAAGTTCACAGTTCATGTACTGTTGAAGCCTGGCATGGAGAATTTTAAGCATTACTTTGCTAGCCTGTAAGATGAGCACAATTGTGTGGTAGTTTGAGCACTTTTTTGCATTGCCTTTCTTTGGGATTGGAATGTAAACTGACCTTTTCCAGTCCTGTGACCACTGCTGAGTTTTCCAAATTTGCTGACATATTGAGTGCAACACTTTCACAGCATCATCTTTCAGAATTTGAAATAGTTCAACTGGAATCCCATCATCTCCACTAGCTTTGTTCATAGTGATGCTTCCTAAGTCTCACTTGACTTCACGTTCCAGGATGTCTGGCTCTAGGTGAGTGACCACACTATGTGGTTATCTGGGTAGTGAATATCTTTTTTGTATAGTTCTTCTGTGTATTCTTGACACCTCTTCTTAATACCTTCTGCTTTTGTTAGGTCCATAGCATTTCTGTCCTTTATTGTGCCCATCTTTGCATGAAAATTTCCCTTGGTATCTCAGATTTTCTTGACGAGATATCTAGTCTTTCCCATTCTTTTGCTTTCCTCTATTTCTTTGCATTAATCACTGAGAAAGGCTTTATTATCTCTCCTTGCTATTCTTTGGTACTCTGCATGCAAATGATTATATCTTTCCTTTTCTCCTTTGCCTTTCACTTCACTTCTTTTCAAAGCTGTTTGTAGGGGCTCCTCAGACAACCATTTTGCCTTTTTGCATTTCTTTTTCTTGAGGATGATCTTGATCCCTGCCTCCTGTACACTGTCACAATCCACTGTCCAAAAGTCTTCAGGCACTTTCTCTATCCAATCTAATTCCTTGAATCATACCTGAATGGTCTGGTGGTTTTCCCTACTTTCTTCAATTTAAGTGTGAATTTGGCAATAAGGAATTCATGATCTGAGCCACAGTCAGCTCCTGGTCTTGTTTTTGCTGACTGTATAGAGCTTCTCCATCTTTGGCTGCAAATAATATAATCAACCTTATAAAGATGGAATAATTAATGTACAGATATCCCTTAAAAATATGCTGGTACTTTTGAGGAAATGAAGAGGCAGTTTGGCTGGAGTAATAACAACAGAAGGGAAAGTGGAGGGAGAAGAGTTAAAAGAAGAGGGAAGTGACTGGGGCTTTTACTTTGGGTGAGATGGGAAGCCATTGGATCATGCACAGCAATGTAGTAGCAAGACCTGATGTGTTTTAAATGGATCGTAACTCTGGAATTAAGAATAGGGTGCAAGAGTGGAAATTTCGAGACCCATCAGGAGCCTATTGCAGTAATGCAAGGGAGAATAATGGTATTTTAGCCTTCTGTATTCCAAATTATGTGATGGATGGCATCACTGACTCGATGGACGTGAGTCTGGGTGAACTCCGGGAGTTGATGATGAACAGGGAGGCCTGGCGTGCTGCAATTCATGGGGTCGCAAAGAATCGGACACGACTGAGCGACTGAACTGAACTGATTCCAAATTAAAAAAAAAATAGTTTTTTTTTTTTTTTTACTATTTTTCCTATTAGTGCTATTTCCTATAGCACTATTAGGAAATAGTGCTGAGAGGAACAGAGAGAACAGTTGTACAGGGTTTCCTTATACAAAGGTTACTCATCATCATGGTAAGGCTAGAAAATTCCAATATGCACCTTAGGTTGTTGGATACAGATTCCCTAACCTACAGTTATAAAGCAGTGATGACTTTGTGTACTCTTTGTTTGCTTCTTTTAGCAAGCAGACATACTTGTTTTAGATATCACTTAGTGATAGCAGATGAGCTAAGGCTGGTTAGTTATTACAAATGAAAGAGCTACAAGTGACTGAGACTAGAGGTCACAGTTATTAACTGCAAAATATGATGTGAAGAAAAAAAAATTCCCAAATTTTACTACTTATTTCAAAGGAGAATATCATTGATAGTATTGAAGGCTATGTGAAACATAACTGGTAGCATATTAATTGAGGTTTTTATTTTAAGCTCTTATTTATTCCAAAGTTGAATGTAACCATTTCTTCATGCTGACATATAGGATGGGAATGAAGAGCCATATGTGACACCTCAAACTTGTGAAAATATGCATTTGTACCGTTGTCTTCCTGTTTATAGACAGGAGGGAGGGGAATAGTAAGAGTCATAGAAGACAGCCTATTGTTTAGATAAGTTTATTAAGTCTACCTTGAATATGAAAGGAATGAGTGGAGCTGCATTTATCAGACATGATACTCTAAGAAAGTATGAAGAATATGTTTTGAAATTCAGTTCAGTTCAGTCACTCATTTGTGTCCTACTCTTTACGACCCCATGGACTGCAGCACACCAGGCCTTCCTGTCCATTCCCAGCTCCTGGAACTTGCTCAAACTCATGTCCACTGAGTCAGTGATGCCATCCAACCATCTAATTTTCTGTTGTCCCTTTCTCCTCGTCTTCTAGGAGGCAAAGAAATAAAAAAAAGCAGGGAGAGTCTGGGAAAGCTGGAGAAAAATGATTTAGAGGCATTTTAAAAAGAGGCATGTTTTTTTTTAATCGCAAATCATATTTTTTGTCATGATACAATGTTCCTCCGGCCTTCCTTAATTTCCTGTGTAGTCCACACTGCAGGTCCATTGCCTTCTGTAAGTGGTGATGGTACCATTATTCATAAATTAAGCAAAAATGTCTTGGATCTATATTGAGATGCTAAGTGAAGAAGTCAATAAGTGCAGACTATGACAGAAGCAGGAATTTTGAGCCAGTGATAACTAGGAAAACAAGAGACATCTTGCCCTGATGATCTCCAAAGAGATCTGGGGATGCATGGATCTCATTGCACATGAACCGGATTTTGAGCTACACTATTTGGATCTCAAGAAACAGAGTACTTTGGCTAACATTTGAGTTATTGCTTCAGCAGGGCATTGATAACCTGAAATGATTATACATTAGGAATGTAATGTTCAAGGGATAAGTAAATCCCACTTACAGTATATGAACAGGTCAGCTATCAAAGACTCTATGGACATGAGTTTGAACAGGCTCCAGGAGTTGGTGATGGACAGGAAATCCTGGCATGCTGCAGTCTATGGAGTCTCAAAGAGTTGGACACGACTGAGTGACTGAATTGAACTGAATAGCTATCAAATTCAGTGATTTTCAGATCCTCAAATTCTTGATTAAAAACTTGCCTGAACATTAAAATCACCTTAGTGGCTTTGAAACCATGCCTATGTTTGAACTCCATCCTGAACTAATTAAATAAGAATTTTATGCACAGTCAAATTTAAGAACAATAGTGGGTATCAAATAACTAGAATAATTCAACCTAGAACATGTAGCCTATGATTCCCTTTTTCACCAATTAAATGTTAATCAATGGAAAAAAATTGTGGTTCCCCAACTATGTAGATGGAGAAGGCAATGGCACCCCGCTCTAGTACTCTTGCCTGGAAAATCCCATGGACTGAGGAGCCTGGTAGGAGGCCGTCTATGGGGTCGCACAGAGTTGGACACGACTGAAGTGACTTAGCAGCAGCAGGAGCAGCAACTATGTAGAATTCAATTTATTAAGACTAGTAGAGGAGAAATATTGATGTGTTAGGCATATGTTCTTCCCTTAAAGAGTTTATAATGAAGAAACTAGATTTATACGTGAAAAATAACTATCAAAATTGCTCTGTGACTTCAAGTATGGGGTAACAATATGAGGCAGAATAATTAGGAATTGTTGTAAGTAGAAAAGAGTACCTGAGTTACTCAGTAGTAACTGTTTCTTGCTTCAGAAGGACTCTGCTGCTGCTGCTTCTGCTGCTAAGTAGCTTCAGTTGTGTCCTACTCTGTGCAACCCCATAAACAGCAGCCCATCAGGCTCCCCCGTCCCTGGGATTCTCCAGGCAAGAACCCTGGAGTGGGTTGCCATTTCCTTCTCCAATGCATGAAAGTGAAAAGTGAAAGTGAAGTCGCTCAGTCGTGTCCGACTCTTAGCGACCCCATGGACTGCAGCCCACCAGGCCCCTCCATCCATGGGATTTTCCAGGCAAGAGTACTGGAGTGGGGTGCCATTGCCTTCTCTGTCAGAAGGACTCTAGCTATCTGTAAATAGCTATTGCAGATGGATAGGATTGATCCAAGTTACTTTTAAAATATTTGAAAACATCATTATTATTGAAGAATGCCTCAGATTCTAGAAACTGTATTATAAATAGGAAGAATTGCAAACTATAAGGACTGAATTTTCACAAATAGTGTTTTATGTTGTTCATCAAAAAAATCTAATGGAAAAATTAATCAACTAGTACACATAATTGTCCTGATTCTTTTTAGTAATTAAGGAGAAATAATCAGTGCATATAAATTATAATAATTGCTAGTGTTTTCATGCAATTAGATACATTGGGTTTTTATTTATTGTCCAGTTTATCTAACCCGTGGCATAGTGGTGCGGAGCCGCTCTGGAACTGCACCTCCTGGGTTTGGATGCTGGATCTTCTGCCTTCTGTGTGACCTTGAGCAATGTCATTAATCTCCATCTCCTGTTTCCTCATATATAAAAATGAGATGATAATATTATTTTCCTTTAAAAATTGCCATGGGGATTGAATTAGATCCTAGTCTAAATGAAAAGCACTTAAATGAAATGCATATGTCATATAGTCTGTTCCCAATAAGTGTTAGCTGTTACTATTTCTAATCTTCTTTGAAATCATGTATTAATTAGTGATCATCATTATCCTCCATAAACATAACAGAAATTGAAAAATAGAGAGTGATTTTATTTAAATTAAAAAAAAGTTTAATTGAAATGAATCATTGGCATCTTCAGGCTTCCCTGGTGGCTCAGATGGTAAATAATCTGCCTGCAATGTAGGAGACCCGGGTTCAATCCCTGGGTGGGAAGATCCCCTGGAGAAGGGAAGAGCAACCTACTCCAGTATTCTTGCCTGGAGAATACCACGGACAGAGGAGCCCTGCAGGCTCAAGCCCACAGGGTAGCCAAGTGTCAGGCATGACTGAGTGACTGAGCGACTCACACGTTCACTTTCACTTTCCTTCAGTCTCCATAGGCTTCCACTGAAACAGAAATACAAGCTGTAATCTTTAGCAAGTTAATCATCTCTTCTGTGCCTCAGTTTCTCACCTGTACAATGAGGATAATCATACTTCAAACCTCAGTGAATTGTTGTGAGGATTAAATAACATAATGTGCAAAGTACTTAAAACAATACATAGCACAAATTAAGCACCCTGTGTTAGCTCCTGTTCTTATGAGTGCCCTTAGTTTTATGATTGTGCTCTATTCATGATCTTCCACTTTGCCATTCCCATGGTTCTCCAGCCCCCTGAGGGGTCCTTTAGTGGATCCCCTCTACTCATGTTAATTTCCCTGGTTGCTTGTGAGCTTAAGGCAGCAGAAAATGACTACCAGCTTGTTAATAGCATTTTGAATGAAACTCATTTTTATAGAATGTCCTGGGGATTTACATTTTAAACCTTTCATCACTAATATTCTTCCGTTGAAGGATATTCTCTAAGTGTAGGTGACAAAGAGCCAAATCTCATCCTCACTACCTTTGAGTGTTGTGGGCATTGAGTGGTACAGGAATGGCGTAGGGGTGAGGAGACTGTTTTCTTGAACTTGGCTCCATTCTACATGTAAGGTCAGTCCAAAGGAAATGTTTCTCTTTCCTTTAGAGGAAGGGAGAATGGCTTGTACCTCTTTGACACTTAAAATCCAGAGTGGGAATAACTGAAGATAACAAAAACAAACTTTACTGACTCCATAATTTTTTCTGAGCTTAGCATTATGTATATTTATATTCCTCTTTCTGCAGCAAATAGAAACTGTGACATTGGAGCTTTCTGTCTTATGTGACCATGCACTGAGATATTTTAGGAAAAATCATGATGATGACAGCAATTTTTAGAAAATACACCATGAAAACAGGTTTTCTAGCACTTGAAAGAACAAATTAAATACATTTTCTTAACATTTTAGTGGTAAGAATATTCTGATAAAACTAAACAAGGAGACTGTAGCTTTTCATTCTCTAAATAATCAACTTTGGCAGCGTTTCTGCAGTAAATTTAAATCTACTCTGCATTATAAAAAAAAAAAAAGACAGTGCTCTATTTTGTTTTACCTGCATTTGAGAACAGGTCCCTTTTATCTGATGGAAGAGAACAAAAAGAATAGGCATAATATTTTAAAGAACAGCACCCTAAGGATTTTTAAAAATCTGAGAATAAAAATAACTGTGTATAGATGGCATTATATCATTTTTAGAATTTTTAAAAAGCTTCTTTCATTAAAAAATCTCTGCCAAAATGAATTCCTGGTAAAAGACATTACTCTGCTCAATTTTATTAGTTTAGCTTTAATGTCAGTATTCAGGTTTATAAGTGCAGTATTAGAAAAACAATGGATTAATAATAGATGTCATATGATGCTTTTTACCTCATGTTTGATTCCTCATTGCTTTTCTCTGTTGCTTTAATTCCTAATCACTCTCCCCCAAACAGAGAGCATTTGCCAATTTCATTATATGGAACTTAATAATACTTAATTAAAATACAAAGCTCTAGTTGCTATCTACCATTTAATTGAATGTGATTTAAATAAAACAATAATGGAAAGTATCAGGTAGTTCATATATATTTCTGTTTGAAAAAGGATAATATCTTGACTTTTCTTCAGAGTAACCATAGGTTTGTAATTTTATCTATGTCATAAAAGGAAACTTTGCAAAATATTATTGGTTTTTCTCTCCTTCTAGCACTTAAAACTACATCTCATTGTAGTTTTTAAAATATTAACTTCCCTTTTGGACATTCAGGGCAACACTGTTGCATTTTTATGTATCTTAAGTTTTTTCTAGATATGAGTTTGTAATGGTTTCAAAAATATTCATCTACAATGTCTAATAAGATGAAACATGCTTTTACTAATTATTTTTTGCTTGCAAATTTTGATGAAAAGTGTAACTGTATGACAATCTGTTAAAAGAATATCTTTGGGTGGAAGTGATAATTATCAATTAGTTCCTAGTTACCCTAGAAAAGTGAAAAATAGTATTAATAATAATCATGGCAGAAGCATTCAGGTGCCATGAACTGTTGTTTGCTTCTTTTTTTCACTTTATGTCCAATACTAATTTTTGTAAAACAAATGGACAGGTATAGAAATATAGATCAGGGGAGAAAAGGGTTGAAATAGACATTATGTTTAGAAGTTAATGTGAATTTCATAAAAAATGTGTGAAAGTGATCTTTTTTATATATATATATATATATATATATATATACACACACACACAGTTTTGTCTTATTTGTTCCAGATCATTTTTTAAAATCACACATTATAAATTCAGATGAGGTCACTTTGTGTTCTTTCCCTGTCTCATTCCCTTCTATCACTTTCTATTAATAGGAAATTGGTATTTAGTTTGGCTATCTACAATGTTATAGTTTTATAGTGTATTTATGAAGCAAATATCCAGAAATGGTTCCTTGTCATATTCCTTTATGGAATTGCTGTGTTTTTGATGCATTGGAAAAAGAAATGGCAACCCACTCCAGTGTTCTTGCCTGGAGAATCCCAAGGATGGGGGAGCCTGATAGGAGGCCATCTATGGGGTCGCACAGAGTCGGACACGACTGAAGCGACTTAGCAACAATAGCAGCAGCAGCAGTGGTAAACTAAGGTGGAGGGGACAGAGGAAGAAGCAGATGATGGGTGGAAACTGTGTACACATAGGGAGGAGGATTTCATCAGTGATTTGTTTAGAACTGCTGACTTTGTGTTTTATTGCTGTCTTTAAATTCTTTACAGACAATGCTTCCCCTTATTGCCTACACTCAGACAAAACATCTCACTGTTCTCCCCTGCCCCACCGCCCCATAGTATGCCACAGCAGATATAAATGTGCTACAATTTCAAATTTTATTATCTTTTTGTGATCAGTTGAGCTGTTGTTCAGTCGCTCCGTCATGTCCGGCTCTTTGCAGCCCCATGAACTGCAGCATGCCAGACTTCCCTGTTCTTTACTGTCTTCCCGTCGGACACGACTGAGCGACTTCACTTTCACTTTTCACTTTCATGCATTGGAGAAGGAAATGGCAACCTGCTCCAGTGTTCTTGCCTGGAAAACCCCAGGGATGGTGGAGCCTGATGGGCTGCCATCTATGGGGTCGCACAGAGTTGGACACGACTGAAGTGACTTAGCAGCAGCAGCAGAGCTTGCTGAAACTCATGTCCATTGAGTCGGTGATGCCATCCAACCATCTCCTCCTCTGTTGTTCCCTTCTTCTCCTGCCATCTATCTTTCCCAGCATCAGGGTCTTTTCCAATGAGTTGGCTCATTGCATCAGGTCGTCAAAGTATTGGAGCTTCAGCTTCACTGCCCATGGGTATATTGCTTCCCAAAGTGATTGTACCAGCTTACCTTCTAATCAGCATGCTGCAAGTTTAAATTTACCCAAAACCTTTTACCAATAGTTAGAAATGTTAGACTTTTTCTTTTCCAGTTGAGTGTGTGCAAATGGTTTCTTTTTGTTGTTTTACCTTGCATTTCCATGATTTCCAGAGTGGTTGTTCATCTTCTCATATTAGCCAACACCTTCTCTTGAATTACATATTTTTGTTATTCATTTAGAGGACCAATAAATTTAATATTTCAGATAGATATCTTTTGTTAAGACTGTAAATGGCTATTCCCAAACTCTTACTGTATCTTAACATTGTTATAGGGGATTTTTTGATCTTATAAAAAGTTTCCAAGATATCTTTCTATTCCAAGGTTATAAGATTCTGCATATTGTTACCTGTGTTTAAAAGTTTTAAAATTTCTGTATTTAAGATTATAATTTATTTTGTTTTTGTTTGAAGTGAGTTCAGATTCTAATTTTATCTTTTTATGTGGATAGAAATTCATATTCTGATTCTATTTAAAAAAACTAGAATATACTCTTGATTCCTGAATTTATAATGCTGACCCTTTCATATACATTAAATTCTAATATACATGCATTATGTCTCTTTACAATATTCTAGCCTTTGTGAATTTTGCTGATCTTGCACCTGTAACATGCCTGTTCTATTTACCTCCAATCTGATAAAGTATGACCTGTGGTCCTGTTGATTTTCTGCAAAATTATCTTATTTATCCTTATAACTTTGCATTTTCATATTGATTTTAGAATTATTTTCTGTAATTCAACAAATTCTGTTAGGATATTTCTTGCATTTAGTTTATGTGTTAATTGAAATAAGATTGACATATTTACAATTTTTAGTCATGTTATCTATGCTGTATCACTCTATGAATTCAAATCTTCTTTTGTGCTCTTAGTAGCTTTCAAATGTTTCACATCTCTTTTTTCTTCCAGTTTTATTGAGATATAATTGATATACAGTATTGTATAAATTCAAGGTGCACAGCATAAACATTTTATTTGCATATATCATAAAATGATTATCACACTAAGTTTAGTGAGCATCCATTGTCTAATATAGATACATTATTAAAGAAATAGAAAAAAATAAGTTTTTCTGGTGATGAGAACTCTTTGGATTTACTCTAACTTTCATATGTAATGTACACCAGTGTTAATTCTATTTGTCATATTACATGTAATGTAATGTAATGTAATATGTGGGATGTGCATTACAGGGATGTGCATTACATCCCTCAGTTCAGTTCAGTCGCTCAATCGTGTCCGACTCTTTGCGACCCCGTGAATTGCAGCACGCCAGGCCTCCCTGTTCATCACTAACTCCCGGAGTTCACCCAAACTCTTGTCCATCAAGTCAGTGATGCCATCCAGCCATCTCATCCTCTGTCATCCCCTTCTCCTCCTGCCCCCAATCCCTCCCAGCATCAGAGTCTTATAACTGGACACTTGTACTCTTTTA
The DNA here is from genome assembly GCF_027580195.1 of Bos mutus. Taxonomy (NCBI): domain Eukaryota; kingdom Metazoa; phylum Chordata; class Mammalia; order Artiodactyla; family Bovidae; genus Bos; species Bos mutus. The sequence goes on along the minus strand of NC_091620.1, from coordinate 66,118,006 downwards.
CTGGCTTTATCCAATTCCCCATCCTCTGGTAATGCCCCGTCTCCGGTAACCATGAATTTGAACTCATTTTTCCTATGAATTTGTTTGTTTGCTAGGTTCTAAAGCATAGTTGATCTACAACACCATGTTAGTTCTGTTATACAGCATGCTGCTGCTGCTAAGTCACTTCAGTCGTGTCCGACTCTGTGCGACCCCATAGACGGCAGCCCACCAGGCTTCCCCATCCCTGGGATTCTCCAGGCAAGAACAGCATAGTGATTAGATATTTCTATGCAGTTTGGAGTGATCATGATGATAAGTCCAGTTACAATCTGTCACTATACAAAGATAGTACAAAGTTATTGGCTATAGTTCCCCCATATAGTACATTTAATATCTTGCACTGGAAGCTTGTACCTCTTAATATCCCTTACCTATCTTTGTTCTCCCTTACCTTATCTTACCTTATCTTTGCTTACCTATCTTACCTTACCTATCCCTTACCTTATCTTTGCTCCACCCAACCTTAACCAACACTTGTTTCTTCTTTGTAACCATAACTCTGTTTCTGTAATGTAATGTTTGTTCATTTGTTTTGGTTTTTAGATTCCACATATAAATGAAATCATACAGTATTTATCTTTCTCTTTCTTATTTATTTCACTTAGCATAATACCTATGTCCATCGCTGGTCACAAATGGCAAGATTTCATTCTTTCTTATGGCTAATGTTCCATTGAATGTATATACACCATTTTTTTATACACTAATCTATTCATGGCCACTTTCATTTCTTTCTTATCTTGGCTATTGTAAATACTGCTGCAATGAATGTAGCAGTGAATTTATCTTTTCTAGTTAGTTTTTTTTTTTTTTTCAGATAAATACAAAGGAGTAGAATTTCTGGATTATATGGTAGTTTTATTTTTAACTTTAGAGGAATCTCTATACTGTTTTCCATAGTGGTTGCACAAATTTACATTCCAACCAGCAGTATAACATGGCTTCCTTTTCTACATATCATCTCCAACACTTGTTATTTGTTGCTTTCTGGGTAATAACCATTGTGACAGGTGTAAATCTGTATGTCGTTATAGTTTTGGACTTATAGTTCCCTGATGATTAACGGTTTTGAGCATCATTTCATGTACCTATTGGTCATCTGGATGTCTTCCTTGGAAAAAATGTCTATTCAGATCCTCTGACCATTTTTTTAATCCAGTTGTTTGTTTTCTTAATGTCTAGCTCTATGAGTTCTTTGCATATTATGGGTATTAACATTGTGTTGTTATTGTTTGCAAATATCTTCTCCCATTCAGTAAGTGGTCTTTATGTTGTGTTAATAATTTCTTTCACTGTGCAAAAGCTTTTTCGTTTTCTGTAGTCCCATTTGTTTATTTTTCCTTTTATTTCCTGAAAGACATGTCTAAAAAACTATTACAAAAATTTATGTCAAAGAGCATACTATGTTTTCTTTTAGAAATGGTATGATTTGGGATCTTAGGTATAAGTCTGTAATCCTTTTTGAATTTACTTTTGTGTATGGTGTCAGATAATAGTCCAGTTTGATAGTTTTGCATGTAGTTGTCCAGTTTTCCCAATACCATTTATTGAAAAGACTCTCTCTTCCCAATTGTATATTCTTGCTTTGTCATAGATTAATTGCCCATAAAAGTGTGGACTTATTTCTGGGATCTCTAGTCTGTTCCATTGACCTACTTGTCTGTTTTTGTGCTATTAATAGTACCATACTGTTTTGATGACTGTAGCTTTGTGATATGGTTTGAAAACAGAGAGCATGATAGTGTCAATTTTCTCCTCTCTCAAGATTGTTTTGCCTATTCAGGGTCTTTTGAGTTTCTATACAAATTTTATAATTGATTGCTCTAGTTCTGTGAAAAATGCCATTGGTATTTTGATAGAAATTGCTTTTCACATGTAGTTTGCCTTGGGTAGTATGGTTATTTTAATAATATTAATTCTTCAAATCCATGAATGCAGTGTATCTTTTCATGTATTTGTGTTATATTCAGTTTCCTTTATCAGTGTTTTATAGTTTATCAAATACAAGTCTTTTACCTCCTACTTAAGTTTATTCCTGAATATTTTATTCTTTTAAATGAGAAGAGTGACAGTGGTGTTATATTCTTAGTATATCTTTCTAGTAGCTTATTGGAGAAGGCAATGGGACCCCACTCCAGTACTCTTGCCTGGAAAATCCCATGGACAGAGGAGCCTGGTAGGCTGCAGTCCATGGAGTCGCTAAGAGTCAGACACGACTGAGCGACTTCACTTTCACTTTTCACTTTCATGCATTGGAGAAGGAAATGGCAACCCACTCCAGTGTTCTTACCTGGAGAATCCCAGGGACAGGTCTCACAGAGTCAGACACGACTGAAGTGACTTAGCAGCAGTAGCTTATTATTACTAGTGTAGAGAAATGCAACAGATTCCTGTATACTGGTTTTGTATCTTGTAACTTTACTAAATTCATTGTTGAGTTCTAGTACTTTTATGGTGGCATCTTTAGGATTTTCTATGTTATTGACAAGCAGTGACAGTTTTATTTTTTTTCTTCTTTCCAATTTGAATTTCTTTTATTTCTGTTTTTTCTGATTGCTGTGGCTTGAACTTCTAATAACTATGTTGAGTAAGTGACAAGAGTGGGCATTCTTGTCTTGTTCCTGATCTTAGAGGAAATGCTTTCAGCTTTTCACAGTTCAGTGTGATGTTAACGCTGGACTTACGATATATGTCCTTTATTATGTTGAGGTCAATGCCCTCTATATCCACCTTATTGAGAGTGTTTGCCAAAATTGATGTTGATTTTTTTTCAGAACCTTTTTATGCATCTATTGAGATATTATATGATTTCTATTTTTCAATTTGTTAACGTGATATATCATATTTATTGATTTATGGATATTAAACATTGTTGCATCCCTGGGATAAATTCCACTTGATCATGGTATATGATCCTTTTAATATATTGTTATTGTTGTATTTGGTTTGCTAAAATTTTGTCGAGAATTTTTGCATCTATATTCATCATTTTTACCTGTGTTTTGTAATTGTTTTTTTGTGATATCTTGGTTTTAATATCAAAGTGATGCTGGCCTCACAGAATGAGTTCGGAAGGGTTACTTCCTTTGCAGTGTTTTAGAATAATTTGAGAAGGACAGATGTTAACTCTTAAAATGTTTCATAGAATTCACCTGTGAAGTCATCTGATCCTAGAGTTTTGTTTGTTGAGAGTTTATTATTATTATTACTGATTGAATTTAATTGGTGATAATTGGTCTGTTTGTACTTTTTATTTCTTTCTGGTTCAGTTTTGGAAGCTTGTACATTCCTAGGAATTCGTCTATTTCTTCTAGGTTGTCCATTTTATTGGCTTGTATTTGTTCATAATAATCTCTTATGTTCCTTTGTATTTCTGTGGTATTGGTTGGGACTCCTTATTCATTGATAATTTTATTGATGTGAGCCCTTTTTTTTTTTTTGCATTGATGAGTCTGGTTATAGTTTGTCAATTATCTTTTTAAAGAAAAAGCTCTTAGTTTCATTTATCTTTCCCATTGATTTTTTGTCTCTATTTCACTTATTGCTGCTTTATGGTTTCTTCTATTAATTTTGGAGTTTTTTGTTCTTTTTTTTTTAGCTACTTTATGTGTAAAGTTGGACTGTTTGAGACTTTTTTCTGTTTCCTGAGTTAGACTTTTATCACTATGAACTTCCTTCTTAGAGCAGTTTTTGTTCCATCCCATAGTTTTTTATATTTATGTTTTCATTTTCATTGGTCTTCAGGTATCTCTTGATTTCTTCAAGGACCCATTGGTTATTTGGTAGCATATTGTTTAGCTTCCATTTGTTTGTGATTTTATGCAATATTTTTCTTGTAGTTGTTTTCTACTCTTGCAGTTCTTGTTGGAGAGTTTGGATCTCTTTTATTAGAATTATTACTCATTTTTTTTTCTGTTACTGTTGTAAAATTCTTATTTTATTACTACATTTTATATTTGGGTATGTTTCTATACAGGATTATTCCATGCTGTTTTTTTTAGCCAGTTAACTTACTGAATTCTATTATTAGATTTAAGAATTTAAAAATGCATTCACTTGAATTTAATAGCTAGGCAACCATATTGTCTATAAATTTTAACAGTTGTGTCTTCTATTTCTCATTTTTTCCTTCTTACTTTACCTGTCATATTGCATTGGCTAAGATCATCAGTATACTGTTATTTCTTTTAAGTTTAAAGGGAATGTCTCTTTTTTAACTATCAAATATGACATTTGCTGCAGAGTTTTGCATATACCCTTTTTGGTAGTCATGAAAATGCACCTTGCAGATTTCCCATTATAAGAAATGGTAGAAAATTGGCCAAGTGTCCCAGCTGCTGTGATCTGAATTTCATCACTATGTTTGGTCTGGGTCATGCTTCCCATTGCTTCTTTCACCCAGTGACTGAGCATGAAAGGGTGCTAAGGTAAGGTCATTTCTGGAAGATATGGGATCCCAGTGATGACCATATTTGGCTTAAGGATTCCCTGATAGTCTTTCTGAATCTCCCTTAAACTGCCTAACAGTCTGGGATACTACTAACAATCTTCTCTTCATCTCTCGTTTACTCAAAGTCTGAGTTGCCTCATGATCTGACACCTCTCCCAGATTCCTGGTTCTCTTCTTATCATCTCTCATAGAGATATTTAACTAAATCTTTCTACATTTAATCTGATCCTAGTGTTGTTTCTCAGAAGACCCCAAGTGACAATCTTTATCAATGAAAAAAATATCCCTTCATTTCTACTATTGTAGGAATCTTTAACTCTCATTTCCTTCTAGCAGATAAAGTAAATCTTTTGGTTCATATCATCAATACTTCTCTTTAGAAGAGTGCACTGTGATCTGGGACTCTATGTGAGTCTCTCCATACTTAATTTGCCTCTCTCAGGAACTTGTTTTTTGTTTATTCATTTGCTTTGCTTTATTGTTTTGTTTTTATAATTGCTTACTTAAAGTTGGAGAAACTAATAGTGCTGATTTAGTATGCATTGTTTTATCTCCACCTTCTTTCCATCCAGGAATAATGATGAGACCTGGTAACTTTCCTGGTTTTGGTGGGTTTCTATTCTTTTTAAGTTAATGGCATTTTCTTCTGAATCCTCTAGTTATACCTCTCAGTATGTTTCCTTTCAAGTTGTTTGTAGGATATCAATGTGTATTTTCAAGATAATGTTTAGTTGTTGTCCTTCTACATAGCTTCTAGGGTAGAATAGTAGCTGTTTGTGGATTTTTGATCTCTTCTTCCTCTGTATCACTGGATTGCTCATTCATAGCATGTGATATGCACTAGCATGCTATCACCATAAATACTGCTATACATTTTTACTTTCTTACTGAAATTTTTTGTTACTCTTCTTAAATGTAAAGAAAGAATCCTTTATAATCTTCCTGTTATTCCCCCAAAGTTACTGCAGTACCATTTTAATATGTAATAAAAAGTAAAATGAGGAAACTATATTAATTCCAAATAAACAGTCACCATTGAAGTAAATTATGTTTTTCTTATTGGAAACTCTCATTTATTATATCAGGAATATTGTCGAAGATAGCAGATATCCAAAATTTTCACTTAACAAAATTTGTGGATGAAATAAATAGGTTGCAGAAGCAGAAATTCTAACATACATGATTGCCAACTGTTGGTAAATTTACTGCAATGAAAATGTGTTCTCGAAATATTATATAACAATATATTTAGGAAGGGATAGGAAATACCTAAACAGCGTTAATACAAGTTTCATTTCAGTTCAGTTCAGTTCAGTCGCTCAGTCGTGTCCGACTCTTTGTGACCCCATGAATTGCAGCACGCCAGTCCTCCCTGTCCATCACCAACTCCCGGAGTTCACTCAGACTCAAGTCCATCGAGTCAGTGATGCCATCCAGCCATCTCATCCTCTGTTGTTCCCTTCTCCTCCTGCCCCCAATATGCCAGCAAATTTGGAAAACTCAGCAGTGGCCACAGGACTGGAAAAGGTTAGTTTTCATTCCAATCCCAAAGAAAGGCAATGCCAAAGAATGCTCAAACTTCCACACAATTGCACTCATTTCACATGCTAGTAAAGTAATGCTCAAAATTCTCCAAGCCAGGCTTCAGCAATACATGAACCGTGAGCTTTCTGATGTTCAAGCTGGTTTTAGAAAAGGCAGAGGAATCAGAGATCAAATTGCCAACATCCACTGGATCATGGAAAAAGCAAGAGAGTTCCAGAAAAACATCTATTTCTGCTTTATTGACTATGCCAAAGCCTTTGACTGTGTGGGTCACAATAAACTGTGGAAAATTCTGAAAGAGATGGGAATACCAGACCACCTGATCTGCCTCTTGAGAAATCTGTACGCAGGTCACGAAGCAACAGTTAGAACTGGACACGGAACAACAGACTGGTTCCAAATAGGAAAAGGAGTACGTCAAGGCTGTATGTTGTCACCCTGCTTATTTAACTTATATGCAGAGTACATCATGGGAAACGCTGGACTGGAAGAAACACAAGCTGGAATCAAGATTGCCGGGAGAAATATCAATAACCTCAGATATGCAGATGACACCACCCTTATGGCAGAAAGTGAAGAGGAACTCAAAAACCTCTTGATGAAAGTGAAAGTGAAGAGTGAAAAAGTTGGCTTAAAGCTCAACATTCAGAAAACTAAGATCATGGCATCCGGTCCCTTTACTTCATGGGAAATAGATGGGGAAACAGTGGAAACAGTGTCAGACTTTGTTTTTCTGGGCTCCAAAATCACTACAGATGGTGACTGCAGCCATGAAATTAAAAGATGCTTACTCCTTGGAAGGAAAGTTATGACCAACCTAGATAGCATATTGAAAAGCAGAGACATTACTTTGCCAACAAAGGTTCATCTAGTTAAGGCTATGGTTTTTCCTGTGGTCATGTATGGATGTGAGAGTTGGACTGTGAAGAAGGCTGAGCGCCAAAGAATGGATGGTTTTGAACTGTGGTGTTGGAGAAGACTCTTGAGAGTCCCTTGGACTGCAAGGAGATCCAACCAGTCCATTCTGAAGGAGATCAGCCCTGGGATTTCTTTGGAAGGAATGATGCTAAAGCTGAAACTCCAGTACTTTGGCCACCTCATGCGAAGAGTTGACTCATTGGAAAAGACTCTGATGTTTACACTTAAATAATCTCATGAGCGAGTCAAATTAAGAAGAGAGATACTGCAGGCATCAAATGAATGTCTTTGTACAGAATTATTATGTCAAAGTCTGCACGTATTTGTTCAGAACACTCAGCTTCACTATGGCCCTTATGGTGAACAGGATACAGGAGATAAGTTTCCAGCCTAGAATACACGATAGTCCACATGATGGGGAGAGAAAATAGAACTTCTAGTTAATTTGGTAAAGAGAATTGACGTGATAAACTCTTCCATACAAAACCCACATACATTACAGCAAAAAGGTAGAACATGTAACAATTTACTATTTACTTAACAAATGTTAAAAATATGAAAGAACAATTTTTGAATGCTGGAAATAAAGAAGCACTTCAAATTCGAGTTGATGAAGAGAAGTTTAACTGTATGGTTTATGAAGGTATTGGACCTGGGAGAGGGCTTTAATACCTGTACTAGACACAACAGTTTATGACACATTTCTCTTGAAATAACCCAGTCCCATATTTAATATGATTGCATTTTTGAACACTTTTTTTATCATATAATAACAGGATTGTATTACACATAGCAAGTCTGGAGATGAAAAATTGTAGTCAATAAAATTAAAAATTGGAAAAAAATTAGAAGACAAGTTTAGTGTACTAAGGAAATCAAGCATATTGGTGAACAAAGTATAAAAAAATAGAAAATAAATATGAGTTTTAAAAAACTCAGAGAATAAATGATGAACTTCAATATATGTTGAATATATGTTCCGGAGGAATGACCAGAGAGACAAGGGAGGAGACAATAACAGAGTAACAGATGAGTTTCTAAGAATTGAATAAAAACAGGAGTCATCTTGTTGAAAAAGCAGGTTTATACGAATAAGTTTATAGTAGGAAAATTAAGGCAGTGTATATTTATGTTCTAAAGCAAATATAAAACATAGTGTTCATACTTACTTATATTTATTTCTAAACACATAATTAACATTTTCAACTATGCCATTGCTCTCAAGATACAAAGGAACAGGTTCACAAGCAGTAAAGGGAAACTAATCCTCTGATAGAAAGAGATCAAACAAGCAAGTATACAGATTAAAAACTATAAAGACACGAGGTATCACAGGAGTAGGTAAAGAAAATTATGAGTGAGACTAGAGAGAAAAGGGTATATCTTTATCTCAGAAAGTCACAAAGTCCTTAAAATGAGATGGTACTTAAGTGCAGTTTTTAAAAAAGATAAATTATGTATGGGAGATTATTGCTTTAACAAACAATTTTATCCAGTAAGTACATGTGCATAATCAGGTAGGGGCCCAGAGCTTGCTCTGGGACCTGCAGATCATCTGAGCACCAAGAGTACATGGTGAGCCTCAGATAGTGCACAGTGTTGGAGGTTAGGGCACAGCAGAAGATGCAGCCTGGGTTTCCACTGAAAGAAGACAGTCCTTTAGCTAAGAGAATGGCCCCACACAAAGTGCATACGGAGGCCAGCCTGCACAGTGTCTTCCTGGTTCTCAGTGAGCTAGGTAGAAAAGGTGAAAGTGAGCATTTAGAAACTTTAATAACAGTTGGCATCACCAGGAAATACAACTGTATGACTATGTATTTAACAAAAGCACAAGCTGGAATCAAGATTACGTGAGAAATATCAATAACTTCAGATATGCTGATGATATCACCCTTATAGCAGAAAGCAAAGAACTAAAGAGCCTCTTGATGAAAGTGAAAGAGGAGAGTGAAAAAGCTGGCTTAAAACTTAACATTCAGAAAACTAAGATCATGGCATCTGGTCCCATCGCTTCATGGCAAATAGATGGGGAAACGATGGAAACAGTTAGAGACTTTATTTTGGGGGGCTCCAAAATCACTGAAGATGGTGCTGCAGCCATGAAACTAAAAGACACTTGCTCCTTAAAAGAAAAGTTATGACCAACCTAGACAGCATATTAAAAAGCAGAGATATTACTTTGCCAACAAAGGTCCATCTAGTCAAAGCTATGTTTTTTTCAGTAGTCTATGTATGGATGTGAGAGTTGGACCATAAAGAAAGTTGAGCACTGAAGAATTGATGCTTTTGACTTGATGGGCATGAGTTTGAGCAAGCTCTGGGAGTTGATGATGGACAGGGAAGCCTGGTGTGCTGCAGTCCATGGGGTTGCAAAGAGTTGGACATGACTGAGCTACTGAACTAATCAGTCTGAGAGATATTAGAAATTAAAAACAAAGAGCGACAGCAACAAACTGGTATTTTCCCACAGATGGTTTGAGAGGGTTTCCAAAGGATTCTAAGTTGGGGAAGAGCTGTTACAGTGGAGCAACCATCATAATTTTATATATGAGAAAGATGGCCTTAGAGTAGTAAGGCAAGTTGCTTAAGTTCAAATATCAAATAAGTAAGGCACTGTTCTCTTTGTGTTGGTGATATCAACTATTTACATCTTATTGTGAATTTGAGTTATTCTTTGCTCTTCTGAGAAAGTTAAAAAATACATCTGTTCCCTACAAAGGAACATGTATGGAGCACACTCTATTGCCTCCCTTACTTTCCTCAAATCGATATAAATGGGAGAAAATATATGTTTCCAAGGCATGCTAAGTCCCTTTAGCCCACCAGGCTCTTCTGTCCATAGGATTCTTCAGGCAAGAATACTAAAGTGGGTTGCCATCCACCCCTCTCCAGGGAGTCTTCCTGACCCAGGGATCAAAGCAGTGTCTTATGTCTCCTGCATTGGCAGGCGGGTCTTTACCACTAGTGCCACCTGTTTCCAATATTCATAATCATTTCTGGAAAACAGGGAGACTCTAAGGTAAACTATAAGTTGTGAAGAATACTACAGATTTTAAAAGCAGATGGTTTTAAAGAAGAAAACTGTAGCTTAAGATTTATGAAGGATGCTGCTATAGAAGGGTTTCACTAGTATCTCAGACAGTAAAGAACCCTTCAATGCAGAAGACCCAGGTTCGATCCCTGGGTTTGGCAGATCCTCTGGAGAAAGGGTGGCTACCCACTCCAGTATTCTTGCCTAGAGAATTCCATGGAGAGAGGAGCCTGGTGGGCTACAGTCCATACGGTTGCAAAGAGTGAACACAACTGAGCAACTCACATACTATAGCAAAAGTGGTAGTGCTAGTAGGAATGTGTCTTCCCAGGGATGGTGGGTACTTGGAGGGAGAGAAGGCACAGGAGAAAATAATGGTGAGATTGGTGGAATTGTTATGGCTGAGTCACCAGAAATCTCTTGTACATCTTGAGACAAACAGCAACAGTGGAATATCTGAGTTTCCTTAAGGTGGGGGCGGTGGAAGTAGGGCAGTGAATTAAAGAATGAATACTGGCTCAGGTAGATAGCAAATGCTTGTGAGAAGTGAAGGGCAAAAGCAAGCCACAAGGCTTATCACCGTGGGTGGGCATGCCCCAGAACTACTCTCACTAAAACATACAAAAGCAAAAGGCATGATGTGGACCATTTCTAAGTGGACCATAGAAATGGAGCCTTGAAAAACACTTCAACTCTGAAAAAATGTGTACAAAAAAAAAACTAATAAGAATCAAGGAAAGCCAACATCATGAATGAATAATGTCAACTCAAAAAAATAGCACATCCAAGTAAGCAGAGTTAATAAATATAAGCTGTAGAGGGCTTTAAAATAAATTGTATTTACATTCTGACAGAAATAAAAGAAGTAGCAGAAGTTATTGAAATGGACGATTTGATTATTGATGTGCAATAAAACTTAAATTGTTGAGATGAATAACAGAATGGATTTAGGTGAGGGAAAATTAGTTTGTTGGTTGAATGAGACAAGAAGTATTCTCAGAATGCAGCATAAAATATAAAAATAAACACAACATTCAAGAAAAGACTTACATAGGATAGATTGAGAATTCACAAAATCAATTCAGTAACACTTTTGGAAACAAAAAATAGGTACAATGAAGAGAAAGCAAGTAGAATGTCTTAAAATTCAGGAGTGACACAAGTTCTGAGATTGAAGTGTTTCATTAAGTAGAGGTAATTTTTTTTTAAACTCAGGAAAACAAATGTTGTGAGTAAACTCATAATGCTATTTCCTAAAAACAACAGCAAGTAAGAGAAGACCTAAAAGAGGAACCCTAAAACTTCTTTAGTGTGAGACAGAAGGAAAGATACCCATATTATCCACAAATGTATGAGAATCAAATTGCCATCAGATTCCCATCAATGACACTGAACAGAAGAGGAATGGGTAGGATGAGTTGGGAGGGAATTTTAACTAGCATTTTAAACCCAGTCAAATGTCAAATGGCCATTCAATGAGATTGAAATCAAGACATTTTCAGGCCTACCATGACTCAGAAAGCTTACCACCACAGGTTTCTCAGAATATTTCAACAAAGAAATACAGTTGGAGCAGACAGAATCAAGATGCAAAAGCATTGAAAAATACAGTAATAAGTGAAATGTAGGGTTACATAAGTCATGATTAAAAATTAACTAGGTAATATTTATACAGGAATGTGGTACAGAAACTAACCTATGTACACAGGGAAATTTTAGTACTTTATAATCATGGCCTGACAGTCAGTGGATAAAGTACTGTATTATATAATAAATGGTATTGGAAAAGTTGTTCACACACATGAAAATATGTACTAATTTAAATCTCTAATATATAGGATGGATAAAGACCTTTTCAAAAGCCTATAATTTCTTAGAAAATAATATAGGAAGCTATGTTTTGAACTTGGAGTGGTAAGTCTCATAGACACAAAAGGCAAAAAGAAAAATAGTTACACATATGACTATACCTCCCAATAAAAATACCATACAAGTAGCAGATGAGACAGAATATTTGGAACTTTTGGAACAAATAAGGCAGTTTACATTTAAATGATATAAAGAATTCCTACTAATTACAAGAAAAAAGAAAAAATGTTAAAAGAAACAATATGAACAGGGTATTTTCAGAAAAGGGAAATATGATATATATTAAAAAGTATCCAATCTTTATTTGTAATCAGGTATATGCAAATTAAAGAACCAATGGATGTTTTCTAAATGTCGTATTTGTAAAAAAGAAAAAGTGTATTAATCAAGTGTTAGCAAAGGATAAAAGAAATAACTCTGAAAGAATGTGATGGAAATACAAATTGGAATAGCCATTCTGGATGAGCTTGTGGGTATTGATATTTGATTCCAATTCTTGGTGTATTCTCTAGAGGAACACACAGCAGGCATACAAGGAAACACAAATGGGATGTTCCTAACAGCACTCATTCATGATATGATAAATATTTTAAAATTGAAAGTGTTTACTTTGATTGACTCACATATTCAATAGCTCCAGGGAGCATAAGTCAGAGGCCAGACATCAGATAATGAAAAGAAAACCCTATGTTTCCAGTTGGCAGTTTCATCTTTCACTCACTGGAACAGTTTTATAAACAAACCTAATGGCAAGCCACTCCAGTGTTCTTGCCTGGAGAATCCCAGGGACGGGGGAGCCTGGGGGGCTGACGTCTATGGGGTCACATAGAGTCGGACACGACTGAAGTGACTTAGCAGCAGCAGCAGCAGGTAAGAGTAGTAGCTACACCGTGAAATTAAGAAAACAGGAATGATATTTTATTCCTAGCTATATTATCATGGATAAGTAATTCAAATTTTCCATCATTTAACCTCTTTAATGGAGGGAATTTACCAGAGCTCTAATCTTAAACAGTTGGAAACTAAAAAGCACTCTTCGATTTGATTTTTTACCTTTTGAGAGAATATATAAATGTCTGAAGCAGATGATATCTATCTTTGTAGTTGAAGGTGTAATAATATTTTTCTGAGGCATATTTCCTCTTTGGTAGCATTTCTGCTGTTATTCCTTTTCATTAGTTTGTGTTTTAATTTGGTTGATCTATTTCATCAGTGCAGGGCTGCCAAGCATGATAGGAAACCAAGGTGTGAGGACAATATCAGTTGCAATATGATGGCACCTGAAATAACTATTAAACAAGACACAATGTTGAAACCCAGAAAATAAGAGAATTGTGTATAAGACATAGTTTTATATCATTGGAATAAAACTAAATTATAAAAATGAGTATAAAAGTACTTTCATCTGTAAGCTTTATCAATCTTTGTGATTGATTGTAATACTTTGTAATACTTCCGAATTGGTCATAAACATTCAATTATTCATGATTTATTTATTTCCCTACGTATTCAGCAACTCTTGACTAAACTCATATTATGAGCAAAATGTAATGCCAAAACTGAAGATTTTTCTTTTTAGGATGGATGGGTAGAGGGGAATAAGAACATAAGAAAAAGTAGTAAATTTTGTTCAACAGTTAACTTATCCAACCAAATATTTAAGGGGATCTGTTATGTGCCAGGTACCACCTGGGAGTTGTGAGCATAGCAGATAATGAAACAAACCCCTGTACTTCATGGTGATTATATTCTGGTATATTAAGAAGTGTGAAGTTGTTATATCAACAATTAAAATATTTCAATTATGTTTATAAAATGTCTAGTATTGGGATCATAACTTTTAGAATATCAAATTTTATTTTAATTGCTAATATTTTTTGGCTTATTTTTTTTCCTCTGTATTTTATCTGCTTGAGGACAGTTACTCCCCCATTATGGGACTAGTGAAGAACATGACACATAGTAGAAATTCAATAACATCTGCTAAACAAGTAAACTATTCAACCTCTACATACCTCAGTATCTTCACCTATAATGATAACAATAATAGTATTAACAATGTTGATATGGTTGTGAAGTTTAACCAATACTGTCTTTAGAAATCTTCATATGATACAGGCATAAGAAGTTCAGTGTGTTAATCTCATAAAACATATATTTTAAAACAATATTATACATGAAAACTTGGTGATGATGAACTCACGGCAAAAGAAAATGTGCTTTTAGTACATCTTTTTATCTATCTCTCACATGTATTCCAGAGAGAGAAAAATACTGTGCCCACCCTCTCCCATCATTCTTAAAAGTCTAAATGTAGCTTTATTCCTGATGGTCAAATTTCAGCATTTATATTTCCTTCTTTCTATGGGTAAATGTATGTGATTTGTCCTAAATGCTTTTCTATATATTGTTTCTAATGCTGATAATCATAGAAGGTATGTTTTTTCTTTATTTAAAAATCTTTCCTCTGTATGTACAGTAGTGAAATTCTTTAGCTATTATCTTCTTATTGAAAACAAACCCCACTTCAAGGAGCTGGACGTGTTACCCTCAGAATTCATACACGATAAGAAATTCATTCCACACGTGGAGTAAGACCTTTAAAAGACCTTTAACTACCTCCCAGAATAAATTTGATATGCCTTACAGACCATTGTGCCAACTCTTCCTCACTGTGCATGCAGATAGAACCATCTCTTGGAAGTGCTAACACTATAATTTCCATTCAGATGATGAAATTGTAATAAAAACAGCTTATTATGCTACATTTGTATATGATTGCATATTAGACTGTAGAAAGTTAACATTTTTTTCCTACTAATAATCATTTCTTCAAGATCTAATAAATCCAAGAAGGTTAAAAACATGTTTAAACTAAAAGATTCATTCCACAGGGCAATATGTCCTGCTGGTGATACTGCTGACACTGTGTATGAGCCAAGTTAAATACTTACATATTTCTGTGCCACTTATACAGTTGTTTAAATATATTCTCCACAGTGAAAGAATTATTTATTTATGAGTAAAAATATTTGGACACAGATCTTAATTCTTGTAAAGTGCTGTCTAATTCCAATTTATCCATATTCCTATTCAGTTGTGTCTTTTTGGCAAATAAGTATTTTCAAGATGTTAATAAATAAGAAAGAAATATTATAAGACTGACCCAAGTGGAATTCATATCTTCTGCCTATTAAACAATTGACAAGGGCTCTGACGTGCTGGAATTTGGTGAAACCAGACCTCTGATTAAATAAGATGACTCTTTGTATGATGGCATCTACAAAAACCATTTGCTAAATCACTATATTTTAGCGTTAAAATAGGATAGGAACTATCTTGTTTAATAAATTGATTTTTAGAGATGAGAAAACTCACACAATTAAGTAACACCTAAAATATTTCATATCGTTAGAGGAAGACTTGAAATTTGGAACACAGATGACTTTCCCCTAATTGAAATGGTCTTTATGCTGTTCTTTACTTGGTAAAATTGTCTTATCTTTAATTAAGAGTACCATCAAACTTGTTAGAAGACATTTATGTGCCAAATATCTAAAAGAATCGGGCATCCGAAAAGCTGTTAAATTGAGAAAAATTACATAAGCTCATAGTCAGATGAACATGTTATATTACATTGTGTGTGCATTAATATCAATGAGAATTCAATACTGAGATCAAATGTACAATATGCTGTCAAATGTTTAATAATTCTTCAGTGTCTAATTAAGTCTAAGAAAGCTGCACTTATGAGTGAGTCATTGTAATTTCATATTAAGTACAATATAATGAACTGGTATAAATAGGATAACACTGAAGAGCCAGTGACTTAAGCTGATTGTCTGAAAGCAGGTTTCATGCTACCATAACCTTTTAATATCAACTTAGACTTCTGTATAAGGCAGAAAGAAAAAAGAACTGCTACATGGTGCCACATGAAAAAGAGCTGGATATTCATGGGCCTTAAGTGATCAATATCTTTATCAGATCTGTGTAAATGTTGTGGGCAAGTACAATTAAAGAGCAAATAACTGGATCAGCTGGCTAGGCTTAATTTCAGCTCAAGAAGCAAGTTGTTTCACTGGAGGGCACTTGTTAGGGAGCATCAGAAACAACTGCATAAGACAAATGCTTTCAAGACAATGTACAGATTATAATGGGGACTCTAGAGTCCAAGCACCTGAGCTCAAATTTTTATCCCAGCCCTGTCTGGTTGTATGATCCTGTACAAGCCACATGGCCTCTCTAGGCATTAGGTTTCCTACCTGTGAAAGAGAATATTTCTTTTATAGGCCTATTATGTGTATTAAAATGAAGTGTATACGTTAAAAAAAAAAAAAAACCTTGAAGAGTGTCTGGCTCATAGTAATCATCCAATAAGTGTTAATAATTCTTATTCATGGAAAAGCATTTCCACATAGTGGTTAGGCAAGGAAATTCCTCTTTAAAACCATTTAAAGAGATCTGTGTGTTTTCTGTGCATTTACACTAGAGGAAAGTCCTAAAGAATTTTACTGATAGTTCTAATTTGTACAGATTGATGAAATATCAATCATGAACAGACATGCAAAAAAACAAGAGCAGTTGAAAACACAAATGTAAAGTTCTGTTTGAGGCTGAAACAACCAAAACAAAACTGTAGATGTCCACATATGCTCTCTGAATAGAGCCATGACCAGTTGAAGACAGAGTGGATATTTGTGCTCTGTAATTACTTATCAACAGTGATTTTAGAAAAAAACCTGATAATTGTGAAACATAGAGGGGAGCAATAAAGGCCAAGAACACGAAATAGGAAGGCTGAAAGGAAGTTGAGGCCAGAACTGGAGAGGCAGCACTGGCCACTTCTGGGAATGGTTCACATTACTCAGCGAAGAGGGGATCACAGCATTATAAGCATTAGAACCAGGCACATGTATTCATTGTCTTCCAGACAGCATTCATAGATATGTTAGCTATTGATAGCAATATAAAATTTATTTTATAGAACAAGGAAATTCTTCTTACTACACTGTCTTTATAAAATAGAAATTGAAAGAACCTCTTCAGGTACTAAATAGGAAAGCTTTCTTACTATTTCTGACACAAAGAATGCAGTAATTCTTTTCGTGTCCAAAGTGGGTAGATTTTTGGAGTCACTGTCACAGAATACTTCCTGGAAGGAAGTATTGAGCAAGCTCTGGGAGTTGGTGATGGACAGGGAAGCCTGGAGTGCTTCAGTCCATGGGGTTGCAAAGAGTCAGACATAACCCAGCAGCTGAACTGACTGACTTCCTGGAAAAAGACCAGTCCTATTTGGGTTAATCAGCCCTTTCATTTGTCTTCTGAAAAGTTCTGACAGGAATTCTTTGTAGAAAAAAGTTCCTCACCTGAAAACACAAAAAGAAACCAAATTACATTAAAGGGTATTTCTTAAAAATGTTTTTCTTGCTTTCAAATGTTATTAGGCTCATAGTTAACAAGTATAAATATATCACCCAGGAATAAATGTAAATATACTTTATATATATGCATATGTGCTACACTGCTTCAGTCGTATCCAACTCTTTGTGACCCTGTGGATGGTAGCCCACCAGACTCTTCTGTCCTTGGGATTTCCCTGGCAAGAATATTGGAGTAGGTTGCCGTGCTCTCCTCCAGGTGATCTTCCTGACTTAAGGATCAAACCTGCATCTCTTATTTTCCTGCACTGGCAGGCAGGTTCTTTACCACTAGTGCTACCTCGGAAGCCCATACTTTATATATGTGTATATGTAAATATGCCCCTGGAGAAGGGAATGGCTATCCACTCCAGTACTCTTTCCTGGAGAATTCCATGGACAGAGGAGGCTGGTAGGCTACAGGCGATGGGATGGCAAAGAGTAGACATGACTGAGCGTAGATTAACACTTTCACTTTTCAGATGTAAATATATTTGCTTAAGGGAAATTTGATTTCCTTTTCATGGGCATCTCTTTCAGAGCTTTTTCTCAAATATATTGCCAGACGGTGGAGGATAACTTTTGGTGAAGGATGTTTCAGTAGCTGAGATACGGTTTGGGATAACTAAACCTTCAAGCAAGCTTCTAGATTATTTTTTATCTAAATATCGTGTGTAGCATCTCCAAACAGAAACAGCCAGAATTCACTAAATGAAGTTGTTTACTGACAATTTTGCAACTGGGGTTTAATATCCTATCTGAAATTCTAAGGTAGACTCTTTGCCTTCTAAGTAGAGTTATATATTATAACAATATCCAGAGAATACTTTAATTAACTCAGAAATTTGGGGGAGGGCCAATGTAACAGGTAAGATTGATTGAACCCTGGAATGAAATCTGTAATTCTTTTAGTATATAATAAATTTTATGTGTGTTAATATATTACATATATGTGTATACATGTTGATATACATATGTATGTATATACATATTTCTGATATGATACGGATTTCTTATCTTTCAAAGGTACCTAATACTTAACTACTATGATTATTTCCTCATCCATATATTAATATATCAAAGATTTTTTATTTTATCCCAGTCCTTAGTGTATGTAAAATTATCTCAGACCTTTCTGTTGCCATTGTTGACATTTTATTCTGGCACCCACTCTTTTAAAAGTTGATTTCTGTAGTAGTTTATTTCTTCCCATCTGTATTGGATTATGTCTGTTGTATTAATTTAATGCTTCAGGAGTGGTATTTCTTTTCTTTCTACAGTTAGGAGAAAAGGTGATCTGTTTTATGTCTGTATTCCATGTCTCATCTGCAGTGTTCTTTCTCCCATACTGAGGCATGGGGAGGATTATTTTGTACTCTCTTGGGCTGAAAAGTAACTTCTTTTTGAGGCTGAAGTTGAAAACTGATTCCTCCTTTATGCGGCACTATGACACGCCCGTGTGATGCTGTTGAAACACTCTCCCTGGCTGCTGGAGCTCAGAGGACAGCCTTTTGACCATTCCATGCCTACTGTCGGGCGGAATAGACATTCATAGACATTACCCCATTTTATCCCCACAAGAGGTATGCACAGCAAGAAATGCATTCAGCTAGATTAAATCAATTGCCTGAGGTCACATATCTAGTAAATTGCAGAGCCAGGACTCAAAAAAAAAGGTCTTTTGACATTAAATCCCTTGGTCCTTCCCATTATACTATATTGCTCTTTATTGAGTTAGTAATTCATCATGATACATGCATTGTTGTAAAAATAAAATAGAGCAGAATAGTTGTTTACATGTTCTGTTTCTGAAAATCAAGATGGCCTTCTTTGTCTGATGCTGATTAAAAACCAGCAAAATATTACAAATTGTGGACAGGCAGCTGCCTAGTTCTTTCTGATCAGCTCCTTAATATAGCAGAGTAGAATGATTTAAATTTTCTATCTTGAACAAATAGATTTATTTAGACCATATGATAATAGTGTGGGGAGGTATGGTGGGGTTGAAGTGTCAGTGTTTTTTAAATGCTTCAATTATATTTAAAAGCATTTTCAAAATAAAAATAGTATTATTAATTTATGATTTCTAGTTCAGTAAACTTTTAAAATTTATTTTGTTGAATTGAAATATCCTCCTATCCTCTTCTTGTACATAAAGTTTTTAATAAAGTCCTCTGAATAAAATGTTACTCAGGAAGAGAATCAACTATTCTTTAAACTGATCATTGTTGTTCTGCTTTGTAGAAAACATCTTTGCCGCTGAAAAAGCAATAAACCCTGACTTTTACTTCAATGAATTTTTGAGTATTTGCTACAATTAGCATTTTTTACTGAAACCATATACATGATCAAGTGGCAGACCCAGAGACACTAGTTTAATTGTTAACGAGAGACTGACAGCCTACAAAATGCAGATTTCCTATCTCTTCCTATAGAAAGCCACTTTTTTCCTTCTCTTTCCGTCTCTCCTCTGTCTTCCCTTGTCTCTCCCTTTTCTTCCTCCTTTCTCTCACCTTCCCATCATATTTTCCTTCCTTTATTCCTTCCTTCCTTTCCTTCCCTTCCCTTCTTTTTTGTTTCACCAAAAATTGTATTCATTAGGATCTCTCAGTAACAAACCCAGCTTGCTTTGTACACTCCCCTATCTACTGCACACACTAGTGAGAACCTCTATTTCCAAGAGCAGAGCCAGTACATTACCTCAGTGGACCATTTAAGCAGTTCATGGCTCTAGCATTCTGGTGGGAAAATATTTAATATTTGAGCTGTGACCGAGATCACTGAGTTAGACGTCAGTGATGCTCTTCACCATACAATGTGTAGCCCAAGGCTCCCTACCAAGTGCCCATCTATGAATGCCAATAGAATATATTCTGGGGAATGCTATCAGAGAACATTTTCATTTGGGAATAATGTGATAAAGCCTCTTTTTCTCTTTGTGCTATTTCCATTTAGAAACACCCTAGAAAATATGTTTTTTATTCTGTTCTCTCTCTGTTCAAGTGTGTGCTTAGGCCAAGAGAACAGTTGAACATAAAGGAAAGGCTTGGAGTTCAGAGTGACCAGCAAATCAGGTCTTTTTCATATCTCCAGGTTGATTAGATCTTTCGAGATATTTGGACTCAATGTCAAGTAAAGACAAATGCTACATCTTGGAAATATATTGACATCCCTGAGGAAGCCTTTCAAAGTCTTCAGGAACTTCTGGGTTACATTCTCCATTCAGGGTATATTCTGAATTTCAAGTATGAATGAGGATCATGCAGAACTGCGATGTCTTTTCCCACTTTTGTTCAGTATACTTTCTGTTTTGGCATTCTTCATATTTCCATTTTATGAAGAAAGATTATCCTTTTCAAATGCCAAAGGTTTTATTCTTCTTCCTGCTGCATGAAAACGTGTGTTCATGGCAATGTTGCTTATCAGCTCATTTCAGTCACTCAGTCATGTCTGACTCTTTGCAACCCCAGGGATTGCAGCACCCCAGACTTCCCTGTCCATCACTAACTCTCGGAGCTTGCTCAAACTCATGTCCATCGGGTTGGTGATGCCATCCAACCATCTCATCCTCTATCATCCCCTTCTCTTCCTGCTTTCAATCTTTCCAGCATCAGGGTCTTTTCCAGTGAGTCAATTTTTTGCATCAGGTGGCCAAAGTATAAAAGTCTTCTATTTGAAAGCTCAGCTGATAGTCAAAATTTACTTACTTTTTCTAATTGTTTCCACTTTCTCTGATGGGCTGTTTATACAAGCAGGTAATAAACTGTCCCTCCTTTCTCTCTACCCTGACTGTATCACACTGGACGTGCCTACATGTAGCCTTTGCCTCATATGCTTAAGTATTTTATGCTAACACAAATCAGAACATATGAAAAATTGTAGAGAGCTCTCTGGTTCAGATTTGGTAGTTGTTCCAAACTTGGAACATCCTGCCAATGATATAGCACTTAGAGCTTCCTGCTGGCTGACCAGTTATGCATGATTTCCTTGCACTTCACTGCCAAGAAGTTGTGTACTGATGGAGAATAAGATATATTGATTGGAGGTAGGCCAGTTGTTTCATTAGACATAAAAATGGCCACTGAGCTTTGGGACAGATCTATGTATTAGTCATTATAATCATTACCAGCTTCAAGAACAACAACAAAAAAGACAAATTTTTATTTTCCTTTCATGGCAGTGACAGGGTCCTCTTTGTCTGAGATCCCATAGTTATATTCAAACATTATTTGAGTCATTCTTATAATGCTCTCTCAAAGTCAAGGACAGGCATTGCCAACTTTGTTTTACAAGACATAGGCTTTTGTCAAGGAAGAGGTTTGGCAAACAGAGAGATTACGCCAGGTCCTGTTAGAAACATAGCTGGGGATATATCAGTGCAGGCAGCCTTACTGTCATTAAAACTTTTCACCAGAAATGTATGCAGGTTTTAATGACTGATACAGATGAAACTATGATTTTACATCCAGTGAACAAATACATACTCTTTGCCTTTTATGTATGAGGTTTGGTACTAAATCATGTTCCTATGATTTTATTTCTAAGCATAAGGAGGCTAGCATTTTACTATTTGCATTTTGCAGTTAAGCATTTTCTCTGTATGACTTTATTTGAGCAGTGATTTCATAGCTTGTATTTTTCCTCCCTTTGGGATCATTGATGGTATTCATTTACATTTCTTAAACAAAAATGGTATTTTAAAGAAAATATACGTTTTATACATTAGTGAAGCTATTCATATCTTGTTTTTACTTTTCTTCCAATAATTGAAAATAAGCAAAGACTACTGGGATTCAAAGAGAACTAAGAGACAGGATTCCCCTCCATGCTTTTTAAGAAAACATTTAAAATTAATTTTAGGTTACAAAGAGTTGTAAACAGGTACAGAGAGTTCCTATTTACCCATTATCCAGCTTTCCCTAATGTTAACATCTTCTCCAACCATGGTGCACTTATCAAAACTACTGAATTAATACAATCACAGTACTATTAACTCAATTATAGACTTATTTGGATTTCGCGAGTTTTTCTATTCCAGGATCAAATCCAAGATACCACAATGCATCTGTCATGTTTCCTACCCTCCTACAGCCTTTGACACTCTCTCATTCTTTCCTTGTTTTTTATTACTTTAATATTTTTGAACATTTACAGCCTTTATGATCCTGGAAAATAACATGATTTTTATCTGTGGGCTAAATGATTAAATAGTTATTTACATAAAGGACTTTTTGTTTAAACTCTTTTCCCCTCTCAATTCTTATATTCATTTTCATCTCTACTTGGTTCTCTTTTATTATATTAGGTGCATACAAAAAACATTAAGGTTAAAAGAAAGGCCAAAATTACACTTAGTCATGGAGTTTTTATGTTCAACTTTAGCTTCCAAGACCCTCCTTTAAAAGAAGAAATGCAGTCAATAGAAAGTGACTTGCCCCAGTTACTATGGATAGTCAGTGACAGAGCGGAACTACTTATGGCACTGTCTATATTAATGCATTACTTCATAGCTAACAAGCTGCCCACATAGACATAATTTCCCTTTGTTTTCACAAAAGTTATTTGTTCTGGAACATACTAGGTGAGTGTCTACCTCAGAGATTTTTGCTCCAGCTGTTTACTCATTCTAGAATGCTCTTTGTATAGACATCTCTTGGCTAATTCTCTCACTAGTTTAAAATATATAAATATAAAATATCTCAGATTCTCCTTCCCATGTACCCTGACGACACACTTGTGTTCAGTCTGTGCAGCCCTCACTTATAGCACTCCTGACCTCTATTTCCCTGATGAAATTTTTATTTTCTAGAAGTGGGGCAATAGAAAATAAATCAATGACTATGATAGTGTATTCATTAGCTAGGGCATAACCAAGTAACACAGGCTGGGTGGCTTAAACAACAGAAATTTATTTCATAGTTTTGGAGGCTAGAAGTCCAGGATGAAGGTATTGGCAGCACTGATTTCTTTTGAAGGCCTAACACCTTCACTTGTAAATGGTCCAATGTCTTCTCATGATCTCATTCCCATGTATGTCTGTATCCTAATTGCCACTTTTCATAAGGACACCAGTCATATTAACTTAGGACCCCCGACTTGTATGACCTCATTTTACTTCAGTCACTGTTTTAAAGGGCTTCCCTGGTGGCTCAGACAGTAAAGAATTCACTTGCAATGCAGGAGACCTGGGTTCGATCCCTGGATCTGAAAGATCCCCTGGAGAAGGGAATGGCTACCCACTCCAGTATTCTTTCCTGGAGAATTCCATGGACAGAGGAGCCTGGTGGGCTATAGTCCATGGGGTCACAAAGAGTTGGACACGACTGCGTAACTAACACTTACTTTACTGCTTTTAAAACCCTGTCTCAAATATAGGCACATTCTGAAGTAACAGAGTTTAGGACTTCAACATGTGCTCTTTGTGGGGGACATAGTTCAACCCATAATAAAGAGTAAGAAAAGGTTCCAAAGGTAGAATTTAGAGTGATATTATAAATAATTGGTGTGAACTGGTGGGAAGATTCAAATAACATATCAAAGGAGCTCTCTCTGAGGAGGTGAGCGTTAAGTCCTAAAGCTGGGAGTGAACCTGTTGTGTTCTTACTTAAGGGCCAGGTGCGCCAGGCAGTGAGAGAGCAGTTCACTGTTTGAGAGTGACAGAAAGTCAGGTAGTGTTAGGGACATAGCACATCAGGAAAAGAATCTTGTGAAAATGAGCTCTGTAAGTTGGATAAATTTCAAATTTTACTGTTTGTGTTTCCATAGCTATAAAATACATACAACAGAACCAACCTCAGAGAATTGTTGAGTTAAACCATATAATAATGAACAGTTTTAGCATTTAATTGATGCTCTATTTTTTAAAAAGGCTTAAAAAAGAAGAAGCAGCATTTTCTTTTTTTCACATATCATTCATTACGTTTGAAATTACACTCCAGGACATTCATTACTATAACTAATTCTAACCTAACTCTAGCAAAATGGAGGTGGCGTATTCACACATTTCCTATCACCTGACCAGCCTCAATCACTTTACAGCTGCCATCAAAATCTGACAAGCCCATGATCACTGCTCTAAAATACCTTCATTAAAAATATCCTTATCAAATATGCTGTCAAAAAATCAGGATTTGATTTGCTGTGTAGTTAACCTCCAGTTAGTTTTGGAAAAGAAAGTACATTATAATCACACTTCAACTATTAAAACAACTTCAAATTTGGTAAGTTTCTACTTATAATTTTATAAAACAATGCAAATGTCTTTTTAGATAATTACATCTAATCAATTGTAATATAATCTATTTTAAATCCACTAAGAGGTATTTCAAAATATCAAATATGCTATTCACTCACTTATACACATGTATTAGGAAGTGAAATACAAGAGATAACATTCTCTGCAAGCTGAAACTTTATTAATGAGGGTGATAAATTAATGATGTTTTAGAAGATGTAATTTCTGTTTCAAAAGAGTGTGGACAGGTTAAACTGGGTTCAGATATTTCATCCTTACAAACTGTGATTCTGCAAATTACCCTTTATTTCATTCAATTGTGACTATTTTTTATTCTAAAGAAGACTTTGCCTTTCTGAAGCAGCCTTTAAGGGATCATTCTACACCATACTCCGTTGTCAGCATTGCCCCTGGGTTGTTCAGATAAGAGTGAGATGCTGAAACACGTTTTGGACTTTCCATAAAAAAATATAATATCTGCAGTGTCATCCACATTGATTTTGTAGTTCTCTGAGAAATGTTTCTACGTACAGAGTCAGCATTTCTGAAGCATTTCTTCCTTACTACAAAATATTATCCAGATTTCCAAAAAAGTTCCTTCTAAGAAGTGTGTCAAAGATTTTATTGTATTTTTAATATCACAGTGACTGTAAAATACAAAATTTTAATACATTTTGGTTAGATTAATGAATGCATCTCAGAATGCCCCATAGTGTGATTTGCAGTATTATTGTAAGACTGATTTTTGAGTTACTCAACTAATTTTGAGTTATTTGCTGATGAAAGAATTTTAGAGATTCATTAATAAAGTAGGACAGGGAATTATAGTAACCATGACTTAAATTAAAGTTTTAAATTCATTTTGTGAATTTTTATCCCTATAATGTGCCCATTGCTCATCCAGATTTTTTAAGGGTCTAGGTTCATCTAAACCTGGGCCAGAGATGGTAAATTAGATTTTGTATTGAGGACAATGTTAATCATTGTGTGGTGCCCACCTGAAGCCTGAAGATTAGAAGGAATCTGAGGTCATGCCCAAGCTCATTAGGGCTACAATGATTAGTTCTGTCTGCCTTGGAGGCTGGGTGGAAGTATTAACATGGCATTTCTCACCCCTGAATTCGGGAATATTTTGTAGCAGATTAAAATTTCCATATTCTACAATTGTTTTACCCTTTGAGGGCAAGCTTCCTCCATCACCCAGCACTCTTGTATTCATACTCCCTATTTTCTTTTCAAAGTTTGCTCTCAGGAGGGAATAAAAGACTCATTAGTAATACCAGTAACAACAACATTATTCTCATTTTGAACACACCTTTTCTGTCAGGCACTGTCCTAAATACTTTGCACGCATTGCTGTGTTAGTCGCTCAGATGTGTCTGACTCTGCAACCCCATGGACTGCAGTCCGCCAGACTCCTCTGTCCATGGGACTCTCCAGGCAAGAATACTGGAGTGGGTTGCGATTTCCTTCTTCATTGCATGTATTTGTGAAATGTAAAATGACTAAGGAGTAGGAATTATTCCTGATTTACAGAAAAAGCTCAGATAGTTGCATAATCTCAGAGCAGTAAGTGCCTGGTTCGGAATTCAAGCCCAAGCCTTTCTGACTCCAAAGCCTGTGATCATAACTATCACACTTACCAAGAGAATGTGATGACATTGAACCTTAAGACACATGGACAAGAGATAACTTTTTAAAAAACAATATAAATTATCTCTCTCGCCTCAAGAATAGACCTAATATAACCTGCTATACGTATCTCTTCACTCTGCAAAGCAGTTGTCTTAAAAGTTTGTAATGATAGGATGTGAAGTCGCTGGACGTGCTATGCAGAAATTGTTTCAAACAAAGCTAGAGTGGAGTCACCACGGCCCCTGAAAGTCCCAGAAAAGTGGCAGAAGCACTCCCAGTACTGTTGGAGAGAGTCCCCCATAGTTTTAAGATATCATGGTAGTTGCTAAATCATGAATTAAGAACTCAGGTTTTAGGAGCCAACAACGCCAAGGACCTCGTGGTCCCTGGTGACCTTTGAAGGAAGCTGATTCTTACGTTTCAGATATAATAACCAAATAGACTTCTCATCATCATTGTCAAAAGGAAGCCAAATTACTTAATCGCTGTTTTGCTAGTACAGAGGAAAGAATACCATAGTGATTCATGGAACTCCACTGGGTTAGAAGGCACCATGTGTAGCCTATTTTAATGTTTGGCTTAATCCTGGGTTTAAAAATAAAACTCATAAAAAATACAATGATTTCATTTACCATCTTCTCTTTTTTAACCTACTGCCCAGAGTTGTACAACTTAATCTTTGGAAATGACTGATCACAGGACTCAGGCTTTTTATTTAAAATAGTGTGTGTGTGTGTGTTTGTGCACATGTGCATGCACACGCCTGCATATACGTGAATATGTGTGCTGGGAGGTGTGTTTTGACTGTCTACAGGTAACAGGCAGTCATACAGTTAAAGTATCAGCAGTTAGGAGAAGCTGAACCAATCATGGATCTTTAGTCTTCAAATATCTTTTTAAGTCAGAAACTGAA
Source organism: Bos mutus (assembly GCF_027580195.1). Taxonomy (NCBI): domain Eukaryota; kingdom Metazoa; phylum Chordata; class Mammalia; order Artiodactyla; family Bovidae; genus Bos; species Bos mutus. The sequence goes on along the minus strand of NC_091620.1, from coordinate 66,090,949 downwards.
AATAGAGATTCTTGACTTCTCACATAATCATAGAGCACGATTTTTCTCTTGGAGTTAACAAAACAATTACTTCCAGTTTTAGTCAAGAACTATAAATCTTAAGAGGTGAAATGTCAAGTTGGTGAGAAAAGGCAACCTTTCAAGTGGAAAATTCTCTATATTAAGTTAATGTTCAGTGATATTTAGGTACCCATTTTGATACATCTGTAGAGGCCATGTCTCACTGAGAAATTAAGAGTTAAATGAATAGAAGAAAAGTATAAATACAATTGAGGTTTTTTTCAGAAGATGAAACAAAAGTTAACAGGTTTAGTGATATCTATGAAACATGGTAATGTTAAAGCATATTAAATTGTGATTCCTCAATTGGCCCAGTATTTATGGTAGCATGCTAATAAACTTCCAAATTAATGAATTTCCAAAAGAAGATAAAAGATGGTATTGAAAATCAGGAAGATTACTTTCTAAGAAGCCTCATATCAGCTTTTGAAAGGCAAAACATCTAGTTTAACTTACCTTTCAGGTAGCTTTCAGGCTGCATCTTTTCCTAATGAATCTTAATAGTAAGAATATGGAAATCAAAAATTAAAATTAAAAATAATAAATGCACTGATTATAGGTGTTAGCTTAAGCATTTTCTTGACTGATTTGATGATTAAAATAATAGGTGAATTCATGTAGTTTCTAATAGTAAAATAGAATTATTTTCATTGAAGGCATTTTAGTAGATAAAGTATTTTCATAAACAGCATGTAGCAGCAAATCGCAAAGGAAGAGACAGAAAATATTTGATAGCTTATAAGACTCATCTCTGGGCCTGGCTACTTAACTATTTCTCTAAAGCTGTCTCTTCTTTTGTATCCTGGAAGGGTTTACAGACAAATTGTCAGTTGTGGGAAGGTTAGACTTGATTTTATTTTGTTGTTTTTGACCATTAGTAATGAAGAAAGTCTTGCCTCACTGGCAACTATTCACTGACATGTTTAAATGATGCAAATGAATCTTTTAGGTTCTTCCTTCCTTAAAATAAGAATGAAGAATCTTTAAAAATAGAATTCGGTTTTTATCAAATGCTTTGAATGCACAATGGTATAATTTCATTAAATCATTCTGAGAACAGTATATTCTGCCTTCTTTACCATGGTTAATACAGATTTCCTCTCGTAATCTTATGCCCAAATAATGCTCATTTATCACAGTGGAACTTGTACACATATATAATAACTTAGCCTCTGGTTGGTACAAAGAATTTAATTCTAGTATAAAAGTCCAACAGCAAACAGCAGAACTTTCTTAAGGGATTTCAAGACATGGTTAAAAAGTGAGGAAATGGTTTTGGGATTTTGTTGGCTGATAGGAAAAGAAATCTTTCAGCTATCACAAGTGATGTCAGCAAGATATTTCTGTGAACAGGGAACACAGCAGGATTTACTTACAGGTTGTCAAGGATAGGGGTGGTTGAAGTTCTTCCCTGTGGTATTCATTCATTTCTTGAGTGCTGTTACAATTATTTGCTTCAGCCAACAGGATCTGAAATGCATACAAAAAAGCATATAAGTATTCGAATTTTCAATGAAAATCTCAATCCTAATTAACTGTAAATCAGTAAAGCCGGCTAGCCTGAGGTAGGTTAAAATGAGAACTTTGTACATGAAAGGCTACATATGCCCCCAAAATCTAAGAATTTCCTAGTTGCAAACCTCTAAATCGCTATGTGCAACTTTCTTGACTTCAATTACCTTCCTAAGGGAAGTGAGAGCTGGTTAACCAAGCCAAATAGGAGTCTGTGTTGTCAGAGAATGTCTTTTTTTTTTTTTTTTTTTTTCGTATAGCGAATGCGATAGATCTTAATGGGAGTAGACTTCTGGTCCTGTCATGTGCAGTGGAACAAAGTTAAAATTTCTGCTTTCCTGATTAGCTGAATTACACCCCTGGGGCCTTAGACCTCGAGGAATAGTGTCCCTTTAGCACTTTCCTTGTGCCACTCTTGAGAGATTTAGCACATTACTGCTTCATCAAGTTATCAGTGTGCTTATTTTTTCTTGTAAGACTTATAGTTCTTTAAGGTCAATAGCCATGCCTTATACTTCTTTGTAGGTATATTTACAGTATTACCAGTTACTGAACATTGCAACAGTGTATGCTCAAAAATACCCAATTGCTTGTAATAAAAGAGATGACAAGTTATGCTATCAGTTAAGTGACAGGAGGGAAGAATTCTCACTTTATCAAGATAGACTGTTTCAAACTTTTGCCAAGATTCCTCTCTCACTCCTCATGTCCTAACTGTACTTTCTATTGATTTACTGACTTTGTTGGTTTTCTTTTCTGCTCATCTCAAATCAGAGATAGGTTGACACTGGCAAAGGAATAATCATTGCAAAGCATGACACATGACACATGGCTCCCCAAAGTTGTGGTCACCTCTCTCCAGACTGGAAGGTAGTCATGAAGGCTGTGGTATATATAGCAACTTCCTGATCAGGTCTGTGTCTACATGGAAGGCAGATGGGGGCTGGTCATACCCCAACCTTTCCAGCTTATCTAGTGTAACAGTTACATTTTTAACCATGCCAGGTACTGTAGCTGAGCATTTTCCTGTTTTCAATTATTTTATTTAACCCTATGTAGAGGTTCGAGTAAGGTCTTATAATCCATATTACAATGTTTGTGTAAAAACTGAGGAGTTAAAACCACTGATGATTTGGCTCTGTACAATTTTAATGTAAAATATTCTTTTCTCAAAATAGAGATTTTTTTTTGGGTATTTGATGAACACCAGACATAACAATACACTGTTCATCTGCCCTTCCGTGAAAACAAGCTCATTGAAACTGACCATTTAGGATCCTTCTTTTTCTTTCTCTCTGTCCCTCTCCAGTGAATTGACTGTGTTGAGTTTGAACCAAATCTACAGACAAGTAATGGGAAAGTCTGCAAGTCTTCACTTTCTGACATCCTTTTTTTCCCTACAATGTTTTAAAGTTTTGTGTTTTTTTGGAGGCACTGGGAAACTGCATGAGTCTACAGAAAGGATTTATGTTTTTCTCCTTTTAATTACAAGGTTACTGGTAGTTTCTGCTCACTCAGCTCCTGAATCCTAACTTTAGTAAAGGTATTTACTATAATATTTACAATATTACTTTCATTGCATACTTGTTCAGAGAGTGGATTGGGGTATGTATTCAGTCTCTAGCTTATTAAATGATAATGAAGATATCAATCATACTTCAAACAAAATATTACTGGGGGATTACAGTATATTTAACCTGGGTTTAGAGTGTTTATCTAGGACAGTCTTGATCATATTTCTCAATAGTTATTCTCACTTGTATATTCTATAAATACAAATAGAATTATTTCTGAGCTTGTTTGGAGCCTTTTAGTGATAGGGTAGTGCAGAGAAATTGATGTTATACTTGGTAAACTGTTAGTTTCCTTGGAAATTACTTGTCTTAATTATCCTATACTGTTTCATTTCTTGTCTATAATATCATTTAATTTTCTTGCAGTTAGCCTTTAATTTGCTTATTATTTTTAACAAAGCATTTTAATAAACTATTTTATTTTATAAAGATTTTATAAGTTTGCTTTATAAATCTTGATTCTTGAAACAGTTTCTGAAGACTATATATTAGAAAGCTGTAAAAAATTTGTTAGTGTATATTAACTGAACAAGATTTACTCAAGATATCTCTAATGTAACCTTAGTCTCCTCAGGCTGTCATAATAGAATACCATAGGCTGAGTGATTTAAACAACAAAAAGTGATTTCTCACAGTTCTGGAGGTTCAAGACTAGGGGGCCAGCCTTGCAGGGTTCTGGTAAGCCTTTCTTCTTGACTTCTATGTGCCATCACAGCTTTGTGTGCTTACATTGCCTTTCTTCAGTTCAACTGCATGGACAGAGAGTGGGAACTCTCATCCCTCCTCTTCTTATAAGGCCACCGATCCTATTGAATTAGAACCCCACCCTTACAATGACATTTAACTTTAATGACCTCCTGAAAGCACTATATCCAAATACAATTATATTGAAGGTTAGGGCTTCAATATATGAATTGGGAGTGAGGGATACAATGCAATCTATAGCACTCTAAGTTCTATACATTTGTAATTTATACTCTACTAATGACAAGGATTTTGATTATAGGTTGTTTGATTCATTGATTTAGTAACCTATGCACTCATCAAACACTTGTAGACAACTTCTTATATGTCAGGCAGTAGACCAGTGCTCTAGTTATGAAGATTAAAAACCATTATTTTTGTCTGCTGTGAGTCCATGTATAGTGGGAAAATCAGTCTAGTACAAAGAATTAACATACAGTATGGTTAATTGCTATAATCAGGAGACTTGCCCAGTAGAATTTAGTTGAACAAATGAAAGAAGGGAAACAAGAAGTAAATCCATTAGGATTTAGAAGACTTGAATGACTCTATTAACTCACTTGAGATAATTGAGATTTATAGAACATTCCAACCAATAACAGCAGAATACATACTCTTTTTAGGCTCATATGTACCATTCATAAAGTATATCATATGCTGAACTTAAAGGCTAATCTGAAAGAAAAAAAGAATTGGAAATCATAAAAAAGTATTTCAGTGACAAAATGGAAGTAAATTAGAAGTCTCTGACAAAGTACCTGAAAAACTTCGAAATATTTGGAAATTAAATTATACGTTTCTAACTGATTCATGAGTCAAAGGTAAAAACATAATGAATATTAAAAATACTTTGACCCAGATGAAAAAAAAAATATCAAAATTTGTTTCTTGCATCTAAAGCAATGATTAGCTTCAGTCTCTTTCTTCAGGGAGTTAAAATCCTTGGATGCTCAACAACTAGGGAGAAGCTGAGAGCTCATTCTGTTTTTCAGAAGCATTTTGATCAGTTTATTGTATTAGAAGCAATCTGGGGGGATTGGGAGATAAAATATAAGATTTAAGTGTTATTATTTTAACTGCATTACTGAGAAATCATTTTCATGCAATAATAAGGTATCCATCTTAAACATACAGTTTAATGTGTGTGTGTGTGTGTGTGTGTGTATGCATGTGCGCACACTCACGTGCTCAGTTGTGTCCAACTCTTTGAGACCCCATGGACTGTAGCCCGCCAGTCTCCTCTGTTCATGGAATTTTCCAGGCAAGAATACTGGAATGGGTTGCCATTTTCTATTCCAGGGGATCTTCCTGACCCAGGGGTTCGAGCCAGGGTCTCCTCCATCTCCTGTATTGGCAGGCAGATTCTTTACCACTTCGCCACCTGGGAAGGCTCAATAGGGTGGTAAAATCACCAAGATATGAAATATTTCCATCACCCAAAAAAACCCCTCTTGTCACTTTGAAACTGATATCCTCCTCCCACTCCCAACTCCAGGCACCCACTGGTCTTCATTCTGTCCCTGAAGTTTTGCCTTTACTAGGATTTCTTGTAAATGTAAATATGGAGTCTTTGTGTGTGTGTGTGTGTGTGTTACTTTTTCACTTAGCATAGCATTATAGAATTTTACCCATGTTCTTTATATTTACATTTTGTTTTTTGTTACTGAACGAATTTCATTTTTAAAGATATATAAAACTTGTTTTGCAGTTGCTAGACATTTGAGTTTATTCCAGTTTGGGGTTTTTATGAAGAAAGCTTCAGTGTACATATGTTTACCAGTCTTTGTGTGGACGTTTCTGTCTCTTTTGAGTGAGATGCTGGATTGTGTGGTAGGTGTAAATTTCCCAGTATCTTTCTTATCCCTGAATTTTATCCTTGGATACCTCAAGCCAGTAAAGCTTTTGGCCTTCTGAGGCTGCAAGTATTATGGGGAATGCAAAGGGGAGCATACTTGCAAATCCCACTAAGAGCTGATTTCTTTTTCAAAGGTTAGATCTCCTTGTAGTTTATACCTACTTTCCACACCCCCACCCCACCCCCTGGCCCTGAAGGTTCCCATGCTCATGTGTAGTTTATAGACAGCCAGGATACTGAGCAGAATTTGTGTTTATATTTTAAAATCTTAGTCCTTGTATATTGGCTATTTTGCTTACAGGATTTCTTGCTTAAATAACCAGCTGGTCTGCTGCTTGTACTTTATCATTTGCCACATTGAGCTGCTTAAGACCATGATTCTTCACCTACTTAGATGTGGGGCAGCTTGTGAAGTACTCAAGGCAAGAAGACCACAGACTCACAGTTCTCACCTGATACAGTAGCAATCTTTGAAAGTAAACTAGTCTCAAGATTCTACATGACTTGTAATTCCCTGTGCCTTCAAATAGTTAGTCTTAATAACTTTGTCCAGATTTTATAATTGTTATATAATTAGGATAGGATTGCCTATCATTACCAGAGCAGTCTTATTGTTGTTTATTTATAGTATTTAACAAAGAAATATTTGGAAAGATATTCATCAAATATCTAGAAAGATTTCATTAAAGTAGTTATTATTTTTCAATGGAGGAATTTAAGATAATTTTTCTTTTTTTATACTTTTCTATATTTCTTGATTTTTCAATTACGTTATCTTTATAATCAGGAAAAGAGAACATTCTAGGTTATTACTTTCATTTGTAATAATTTTCAAGAACAAGAACACTGGAAGTTGAAGTTGAGTGTAATTTTAGAGACTGTTAAAGTGCTTTAAGAATTATTTTAAAGCAAATTATTTTGTAATTAGTAGAAAATTATTTTGAATTCAATAGCACCCCACTCCAGTACTCTTGCCTGGAAAATCCCATGGACAGAGGAGCCTGGTAGACTGCAGTCCGTGGGATCACTAAGAGTCGGACATGACTGAGCGACTTCCCTTTCACTTTTCACTTTCACACATTGGAGAAGGAAATGGCAACCCACTCCAGTGTTCTTGCCTGGAGAATCCTAGGGACGGGGGAGCCTAGTAGGCTTCCATTTATGGGGTCGCACAGAATCGGACACAACTGAAGAAACTTAGCAGCAGTGGCAGTAGCAGTAGAAATTTATTTTGAATATTTAAAAAAATTTAGAAAATTATTTTGTAATTAGTATAGCTTTATGTTTTATGTAAAAATCTCCCATTAAGGTGATACTTTAAGAGATTTCTTGGGCTTTAAAATTCTGAAAAAGATGGGAATACCAGAACACCTGACCTGCCTCTTGAGAAATCTGTATGCAGGTCAGGAAGCAACAGTTAGAACTGGACATGGAACAACAGACAGGTTCCAAGTAGGAAAAGGAGTGTGTCAGGGCTGTATATTGTCACCCTGCTTATTTAACTTCTATGCAGAGTATGTCATGAGAAATGCTGGGCTGGATGAAGCACAAGCTGGAATTAAGATTGCTCGGAGAAATATCAATAATCTCAGATATGCAGATGACACCACCCTTATGGCAGAAAGTGAAGAAGAACTAAAGAGCCTCTTGATGAAAGTGAAAGAGGAGAATGAAAAAGTTGGCTTAAAGCTCAACATTCAGAAAACTAAGATCATGGCATCTGGTCCCATCACTTCATGGCAAATAGATGGGGAAACAGTGGAAACAGTGGCTGACTTTATTTTTTGGGCTCCAAAATCACTGCAGATGGTGATTGCAGCCATGAAATTAAAAGACACTTACTCCTTGGAAGGAAAGGTATGACCAACCTAGACAGCATATTAAAAAGCAGAGACATTACTTTGCCAACAAAGGTCCATCTAGTCATGGCTATGGTTTTTCCAGTAGTCATGTATGGATGTGAGAGTTGGACTATAAAGAAAGCTGAGTGCTGAGGAACTGATGCTTTTAAACTGGGGTGTTGGAGAAGACTCTTGAGAGTCCCTTGGACTACAAGGAGATCCAACCAGTCCATCCGAAAGGAAATCCGTCCTGGGTGTTCATTGGAAGGACTGATGTTGAAGCTGAAACTCTAATATTTTGGCCACCTGATGAGAAGAGCTGACTCATTTGAAAAGACCCTGATGTTGGGAAAGATTGAAGGCAGGAGGAGAAGGGGATGACAGAGGATGAGATGTTTAGATAGCATCACCAACTCAATGGACATGGGTTTGGGTGGACTCTGGGAGCTGGTGATGGACAGGGACCTGGCATGCTGTGGTTCACAGGGTCTCAAAGATTCGGACATGACTGAGTGACTGAACTAATACTGAACTGATACCCACAGGTACCTTAAAATTTTGTCTTATTTTTACAATTAATTTGTATTAGTATAACATACTTTCAATTCCAATTAATATGTTAGCTGATTATTTTAAGTCACAGTATTATTTCTTTTAGGGGCATCTTCCAAACTGACTGTGGCTCAGACCATGAACTCCTTATTGCCAAATTCAGACTTAAATTGAAGAAAGTAGGGAAAACCACTAGACCATTCAGGTATGACCTAAATCAAATCCTTTATCATTATACAGTAGAAGTGAGAAATAGATTTAAGGGCCTAGATCTGATAGATAGAGTGCCTGATGAACTATGGAATGAGGTTCGTGACATTGTACAGGAGACAGGGATCAAGACCATTCCCATAGAAAAGAAATGCAAAAAAGCAAAATGGCTGTCTGGGGAGGCCTTACAAATAGTTGTGAAAAGAAGAGAAGTGAAAAGCAAAGGAGAAAAGGAAAGATATAAGCATCTGAATGCAGAATTCCAAAGAATAGCAAGAAGAGATAAGAAAGCCTTCTTCAGCAATCAATGCAAAGAAATAGAGGAAAACAACAGTATGGGAAAGACTAGGGATCTCTTCAAGAAAATCAGAGATACCAAAGGAACATTTCATATAAAGATGAGCTCGATAAAGGACAGAAATGGTATGGACCTATATTAAGAAGAGATGGCAAGAATACACAGAAGAACTGTACAAAAAAGATCTTCACGACCCAGATAGTCACAACGGTGTGATCACTGACCTAGAGCCAGACATCCTGGAATGTGAAGTCAAGTGGGCCTTAGAAAGCATCACTATGAACAAAGCTAGTGGAGGTGATGGAATTCCAGTTGAACTATTTCAAATCCTGAAAGATGATGCTGTGAAAGTGCTACACTCAATATGCCAGCAAATTTGGAAAACTCAGCAGTGGCCACAGGACTGGAAAAGGTCAGTTTTCATTCCAATCCCAAAGAAAGGCAATGCCAAAGAATGCTCAAACTACCGCACAATTGCACTCATCTCACACGCTAATAAAGTGATGCTCAAAATTCTCCAAGCCAGGCTTCAGCAATATATGAACTGTGAACTTCCTGATGTTTAAGCTGGTTTTAGAAAAGGCAGAGGAACCAGATATCCAAATGCCAACATCCACTGGATCATGGAAAAAGCAAGAGAGTTCCAGAAAAACATCTATTTCTGCTTTATTGACTATGCCAAAGCCTTTAACTGTGTGGATCACAATAAACTGTGGAAAATTCTGAAAGAGATGGGAATACCAAACCACCTGATCTGCCTCTTGAGAAATCTCTATGCAGGTCAGGAAGCAACAGTTAGAACTGGACATGGAACAACAGACTGTTTCCAAATAGGAAAAGGAATTCGTCAAGGCTGTATATTGTCACCCTGCTTATTTAACTTATATGCAGAGTACATCATGAGAAATGCTGGACTGGAAGAAACACAAACTGGAATCAAGATTGCCAGGAGAAATATCAATAACCTCAGATATGCAGATGACACCACCCTTATGGCAGAAAGTGAAGAGGAACTCAAAAGCCTCTTGATGAAAGTGGAAGAGGAGAGTGAAAAAGTTGACTTAAAGCTCAACATTCAGAAAATGATGATCATGGTATCCGGTCCCACCACTTCATGGGAAATAGATGGGGAAACAGTGGAAACAGTGTCAGACTTTATTTTTCTGGTCCCCAAAATCACTACAGATGGTGATTGCAGCCATGAAATTAAAAGACGCTTACCCCTTGGAAGGAAAGTTATGACCAACCTAGACAGCATATTCAAAAACAGAGACATTACTTTGCCAACAAAGGTTCATCTAGTCAAGGCTATGGTTTTTCCTGTGGTCATGTATGGATGTGAGAGTTGGACTGTGAAGAAGGCTGAGCGCCGAAGAATTGATGCTTTTGAACTGTGGTGTTGGAGAAGACTCTTGAGAGTCCCTTGGAGTGCAAGGAGATCCAACCAGTCCATTCTGAAGGAGATCAGCCCTGGGATTTCTTTGGAAGGAATGATGCTAAAGCTGAAACTCCAGTACTTTGGCCACCTCAGGCGGAGTTGACTCACTGGAAAAGACTCTGATGCTGGGAGGGATTGGGGGCAGGAGGAGAAGGCAACGACAGAGGATGAGGTGGCTGGATGGCATCACTGACTCGATGGACGTGAGTCTGAGTGAACTCTGGGAGTTGGTGATGGACAGGGAGGCCTGGCGTGCTGCAATTCATGGGGTCGCAAAGAGTCGGACATGACTGAGCAACTGATCTGATCTGATCTGATCCAACCTGAAAATGATACAAGGAGATAGTAGTAACTGTTACTCATTGATAATTGACCAAATGCCAGCTACTGCTCTTAATGCTTTACACATTTTTGAGCTGTTCAGTCCTCTGTATACTCCTATTGTGCTGTGCTCAGTGATGCCAGATTCTTGCAACCCCATGGACTGTAGCCCACCAGGCTTCTCTGTCCATGAAATTCTCTAGGCAAGAATACTGGAGTGGGGTGCCATTTCCTACTCATAGGTATCTTGCTGACCCAGGGATTGAACTCTTGTCTCTTGCATCTCTGCAGATGGAATTGGAATCTTTACCAGTGTGCACCTGGGATGCCCCAGATACTCCTAATGCTGCTGCTGCTGCTGCTAAGTCGCTTCAGTCGTGTCCGACTCTGTGCGACCCCACAGATGGCAGCCCACCAGGCTCCCCCATCCCTGGGATTCTCCAGGCAAGAGTGGGTGCCATGGCCTTCTCTGGATACCCATAATAAGTAGATTCAAAACTGATGGCTTCCCAGGTGGTGCTAGTGGTAAAGAATCCACCTGCCAATGCAGGAGGTGCAAGAGATAAGAGTTCAATCCCTTGGTTGAGAAGATGCCCTGGAGTAGGAAATGGCACCCTACTCCAGTATTCTTGCCTGGAGGACTCCATGGACAGAGGAGCCTGATGGGGTTCAGTCCATGGGGTTGCAAAGAGTCTGACATGACTGAGCATACATACATTTAACTATACACTTAATATGATCTTTCTTTTATAGATTAGGAACCTGAGGTTTAGAAAGATTGAGTGTTTTTCTTGGATTTCTAAGTTGGTAAACAGAAGGGCTTGCAATCCTTAGATTTGAGTCCAGACTGTATGCCCACTGTCTCTACCACCACACGATACCATATTACACAGAAATGGGAGTGTGAGAATAGGGGATGGGATTTCATGGCCATCCTTTCTCAAAATTAGAGGGTAGAAAATATTGCCAAAAAACTAAAGATCTTCTTCAATGATTTCAGAAGGCTAAATCAGGCTAACATTTTGCCATGGTCTTTTAGCATTGGTACAAGTTTAAGGCAAGATGACGTCTTCTAGGTCTGTAATTTAGTATTTTGGTTCTCAGCTGTTTTGACTTAATGAAGAATTTACAAAAAATATATCTTTTCATACCCTGTATCCCAGAAATGAATCTTATTTAAATTCTCCCTTAGTTTAAATTTCTAAAAAGTGGGATTGTTATTTCTTAATGTCAGTTTAGTGGGAAAAGCCCCACAGTACAGGACCATTGACTTTCTGTATCCATAGTTCCACATCAATGATTCAACCAACCACAAACCAAAAATACTTTAAAAAATTCCAGAAAGTTCCAAAAAGTAAAACAAATTTGCTGCTTGCTGGCAATGACTTATCTTACATTTACATTATATTTACAATGATTTACATAGTATTTACATTATATTGGATATTTTAAGTAATACAGAGAATGATTTATAGTATATGGGAAAATTGTGTAGGTTATATGCAAATACTCCATCATTTTATATAAGGGACTTGAGCAACCAAGGATTTTGGTATTCCTGGGGGTCCTGGAACCAGTCTCCCATGGACACTGAGGGATGACTCTAGTGTACAGAAGCTTCTCGTTTTTCTCATTCTCTTTTTCTTACTAAAAAAATACTCGAGTTTTAGTAGAATAAATGGCTGCTTGGCCAAACCACAGTTGACCCTTGAACAACATGAATTTGAACTGCACAGGTCAACTTACAAATAGATTTTTTTGCTGGTAAGTACTACATATATACAGTACTACATGATCCACTGTGATCCATGGGCACAGAACTGTGGATATGAAGGATTGAGTAGAAGATAAGTTTCAACTACTCAGAGGGTCAGCGTCTCTAACCCTGCCTTGTTCAGTGTTCAACTGTACATTTTGCTGCTTTCCTTTTAGTTAAGTATGATAGTCTAACTACTTCTGACCAAAATCATGTAAACCAAAGTGAAATATCCAACTGAAATCACATCTTGCAAAGGGAAAGTGTTTATTTTCCACTTCCTTTTCTCTCCCTTTTCTGCTAGCTGGGAAAATGGGTATAAGCAGACAAACTACCTTGGATCTAGAGATTAAAACTATGCATTAAGAATGGCAGGATCCACCTATATAAGTAAGTGTAAGTGTTAGTCGCTCAGTTGTGCCCAACTCTTTGTGACCCCCTGGACTGCAGCCCACCCACCAGGCTCCTCTGTCCATGAGATTTTCCAGGCAAGGATACTGGAGTGGGTTGCCATTTCCATCTCCAGGGGATCTTCCCAACCCAGGGATCAAACTCGGGTCTCCTGCACTACAGGCAGATTCTCTACCCTTTACCAGCTACAAGGGGCCTGGATCATTTTCTTCTGTACAGTGAAATGAAAGAAAATTTGTTCTTCCTGTGTTATTTAAATGATATGTTTTAAAATCTATATGATTTAAATCATATGTTTTAAATCTGTGTCATTTAAATCTTGTATCTTGTTGTCTCTTTGTTATAGTAATGTAGTCAGAATCAAAATGTAAATGTAAATGTTGGTATCTGATAGTGGGATATTGTCATGATAAAACCCAATATATGTGGTATAGGCTTTGCAGTCAGGCAGTGGAAGGCCAGGGGTCCTATATTGTAGTCTGGCAAGCTAGTGACTCTTGCTATACTAAGGAAAAAACATTTAGTATAAAACTGTTACCTGTGATAATTTTAGAGATATGCACATCTTTCCTGGAACTTCAACTCTAGGGTAAGTGGTGAGAAAAAATAAAAATGTTGGTATACTTTAGCAGATTCTTTCTACTTCTAGTAACTAGGAGAGAGAGAGAGATTTAGCTAATTATGAGCCAGTTTGCAAGCAAAAAACTGAAAGAAACAAAACCCGTCTAATGTAGTACTCTGTTCTATTAATCAAAATAAGCACAGATCCTAAAATATCAAGATATATTTTTTCAGAGGAAGGTGTTTTTTCTTTTTATTTTTTTTGTCATAAAACCAGTGTCAGCAGTCACTGAAGACTTCTCAATAATGATCTTTCAAAGTCAAGATTTTATCTGGCTTAGAAATAGAAAGGCCATCTCACATTGAGAGAACAGACTGATTGGAAACATAATTTTTGTTCAATCTTTTCACCTGCTAGCTTTTGGGGTAATTTGATTGTCAAAGAGTGAATTTGTTGAAAAGGGGGGTATATCAAATTGGTTAAAAAGAAGTATTAATGTGTATTGTATGACAAATCAGCGTTAAAACACTCAGATTATAAGTGAGACAAATGCCTTACATTACCCCCCAAAAAAGTCAATCTATATTGATTATGAGTTCAGTAATTGGGACCTTACAAGATTAGTAAAACCAAATATATGTGAACCACAAACAGCAGAAAAGAAGGTGGCTGCCGAGAGCCTTTCTAGAAGATGCCATATTAAATGTTCTCAGAAAATTGGAGCAACCAGCTTCCAAGGTCAGTTTAATAATATTATCTCTTATCCATGCTGCTAAGGTAATTGCCATTAAATTGAGGTGGGGAGGGGCAGCAGCCTGAGCCCAGGAACTACTGTATAAATGAAAGTCTGAAGTCATAAAAAGCTATACCCAGTGAAGATTCTTTCACTTGGGTTACTTCAAATGGAGCTGGCTGGAATCAAAGTGATGGAAGGAATTGCTGGGTAACCACAAGGCTGCACTTCAAGAGCCTGTGGCTACCGAACCTCTCAAACAACCTCTGTTTCCTAAGGTCTACACCAGCAACATAAGGCTGCAAGGAGATACTCTTCAGTCCCAGTTCCATTTGCGGTCACAGAGAAACAATTACAAAAAGGTAAAGGAAGGACTACAGAGAACACTGGACAAAGGAGTTATTTCCAGAAACCATGGCAAAGAATAGGGCTAATCAGGGAATTACACAGCATGAGGTCTTCAAAATTCACAATCAGCAGGATTTGATGATTGGTTGCCCCTTCTTCTTTCTTTTGAATTTGGGTTTTTATTGCAGTTTACTGTTCCAATCCGAGCATTGTATATTGAGGGAGTATGTGGAAGGCATATGTCTTTTAGTTTATAAGTCACAGGACCACATTCTGTGCTGAAAAGTACTGTACTTCACTCAGATGTGTGACGTTTTTGTTGGCTGTGTCTCTGCACTCTTTCCCTCAGGGAAGAGTGAAAATGTGTTTTATGTAAGCAATAAAAATGTGTATGGCTGTATGGATGGCCAGAGGGTGTCACCGTAGACGTAACTGCTAGTGTCCTTGATATCCCTGGTGACTCACTGGTAAAGAATCCACCTGCCAACGCAAGGAGATGCAGGGGATGTGGTTTCAATCCCTGGGTCAGGAAGATCCCCTGGAGAAGGAAATGGCACCCCTCTTCCAGTATTCTTGCCTGGAGAATTCCATGGACAGAAGAGCCTGGTGGGCTACAGTCCATGGGGTCGCCGAGAGTCGGATGCAACTAAACAACAGTAATGGATATATGGATGACCAGAGGGCATAACTATGGATGTAGCTATCGGTGCCCTCAATATTCTTTCTGCTTTATGTATAGAACCATTACTGGTAGAACATGAGTGGTCAGGTAGAGACTACATTTATCAGCCATCCTAGAAAATAGGTAAAAGCTTGTGTTTAACATCTGGCCAATGGACTGTGAGTATTAATAGATGTGATGTATGTAACTTCTGGTCATGGCTGTTAGGTAGAAAGTTGCTGCTGTTCTCTTTTCCTGCTTTGTATGCTCTGGAGGTGATGAAGTTGAGTGGAATTTAAACAGGTAAAGCTTCGTCACAAGGGAAGCAGCTTAGCCTGTATATGAGACTTGAGTAGCTTCTGCCCACAGTTTAATCTATTAGAACTGGCCATGTGACTTGTGAACAAACCTTCCTGAGCCTTAACTTCTTTATCTCCAAAAGAAAATGACCTTCTCTTTCTACTATCCTGATTATGTGTGATTCCTATGTGACAAATATATTCTAAGAACACTGAAAACATTTTCCCATACACAAATTTAACATTTCCAGATCTTCAAGCTGGTTTTAGAAAAGGCAGAGGAACCAGAGATCAAATTGCCAACATTTGCTGGATCATTGAAAAAGCAAGACAGTTCCAGAAAACCATCCATTTCTGCTTTATTGACTATGCCAAAGCCTTTGACTGTGTGGATCACAATAAACTGTGAAAAATTCTGAAAGAGATGGGAATACCAGACCACCTGACCTGCCTCTTGAGAAACCTGTATGCAGGTCAGGAAGCAACAGTTGGAACTGGACATGGAACAACAGACTGGTTCCAAATAGAAAAGGAGTATGTCAGGGCTGTATATTGTCACGCTGCTTATGTAACTTATATGCAGTGTACATCATGAGAAATTCTGGGCTGGATGAAGCACAAGCTGGAATCAAGATTGCTAGGAGAAATATCAATAACCTCAGATATGCAGGGTGACACCACCCTTATGGCAGAAAGTGAAGAACTAAAGAGCCTCTTGATGAAAATGAAAGAGGAGAGTGAAAAAGTTGGCTTAAAGCTCAACATTCAGAAAACGAAGATCATGGCATCTGGTCCCATCACTTCGTGGCAAATAGATGGGGAAACAATGGAAGCAGCAACAGAATTTATTTTGGGGGGCTCCAAAATCACTGCAGATGGTGACTGCAGCCATGAAATTAAAAGACGCTTACTCCTTGGAAGGAAAGTTATGACCAACCTAGACAGCATATTCAAAAGCAGAGACATTACTTTGCCAACAAAAGTCCATCTAGTCAAGGCTATGGTTTTTCCATTGGTCATGTATAAATGTGAAAGTTGGACTATGAAGAAAGCTGAGCACCGAAGAATTGATGCTTTTGAACTGTGGTGTTGGAGAAGACTCTTGAGAGTCCCTTGGACTGGAAGGAGATCCAACCAGTCCATCCTAAAGGAGATCAGTCTTGGGTGTTCATTGGAAGAACTGATGTTGAAGCTGAAACTCCAATACTTTGGCCACATGATGTGAAGAGCTGACTCATTGGAAAAGACCTGATACTGGGAAAGGTTGAGGGCAGGAGGAGAAGGGGATGACAGAGGATGAGATGGCTAGATGGCATTACCGACTCAATGAACATGGGTTTGGGTGGACTCTGGGAGTTGGTGATGGGCAGGGAGGCCTGGCGTGCTGCGGTTCATGGGTTCGCAAAGAGTTGTACATGACTGAGCGACTGAACTGAACTGAACTAAACAGCTTAACTACTTTAAAAATGATAAAGACAAATTAGGACAAAACAGATATTCCTCATTTTAAAATGTTCTTTTCTTGAGAACTAGTCATACAATTTTTGGTGTCATTTCTTATGAATTATTCAAAACAAAAAATGTAATATGTATTAAGATATTTATAAAAATATTGCTCACTTCTTTTTAACAGGAAAAGCATAAAGACTGTAATAGAAGAGTAATTAAGCAAGAAATGATATGTTATCCTTATAAAATATTATACCATCATGTGGTGCTGGATGTATTACTTTTACCTTTCAGATTCTGCTCTGTGCCACAGGAGGCTGACCTGCTTGGACTTTATCAGCAGGTTTCCTTTTCATCTGGTCACAGTCATGAGAAACACAGGTAGGAGATCAGAGGCAGGAGGAGAGCAAGGCATTGATATATGTTCTACAAATTCCCTCTTTGCAGGATCATTTCAGGCTGTATGGGTCACTGAGCCCAAAGTAAGGACTCCAATCACCCAGACCTCTACACAGAGCACTTTCTCTCTCTGGGTTGAGTAACCATTATCAATTCTTGTCTCTTCAGTCCTTGGGTTGGGAACAGCACCCTGGTTACTACCTCATGGGCACTGTATTCACCTCTTTGGTTCCACTACACCTAGCCTATATCTTTATAAATTGTCCCTTTGTTGAGCTATCTCTAAATTTCTCAATTGTCATCCCTAAGTTTCTCATCTATTTTTTTCCTTGGTCCCCGGCTAGTATGTAAAATAAAACTCTATGTGCTATGATCATTTTAATACAAAATATATATAAGGTTAAAGATCAGAAGGAAAGACAATAACCAATGAAATACTCTGTTATGGTAATAAGATTAAAGGCGAGCATATTTTCTTCCTTAATTACATTTATTGTTAGGTTAGCGTTATTTTATTAGTTAAAAAAATAAAATTGTTGCTAGGATATTTTGTCAGGTGGATTTTCTTAGCTTTGCCTTACTACTTAGATAAGAATGCATCATTAACATACTGAATTTATGTAAATCACCCTAATCATCTGCTTTCTCTTTTTCTGCTCCTAGGCCACAGAGAATTCTCCAAAGAGAGAAAGTTTTAGAAACAAGTTGACTTGATTTAAGTCAGAGTTCTTCATTTCAAATGAAGGAAGCAGATTCTGGCTGATTCACCAGAAGAGTTTTTTAATGTAGACATTAGGAGCTCACAGATTCACTGGGGAAAGAACAAAGCTCAACACTAAGCTTCCAAGAATATACTCCAAACTGCAGGAAAGATATGAAGTGAAATGCTGTGCTATTCTTGTAACTTAATGGAAGGCTCCATTTTTTTTTTCAAAACAGAAAGGTTTTTTTTTTTTAAATTTTTTTAAGCTGCTGGGAAATTTCAGAAAATAGGATAATACACTAATGTACCCTTGACTGCCTCTCATCAATACATGTGTCTGTGTGTGTTCAGTCACTCAGTGGTATCTGACTCTTTGCAACCCCATGGGCTATAGCCTGCCAGGCTTCTCTGTTCATAGGATTCTCCAGGCAAGAATACTGGAGTGGGTTGCCGTTTCCTACTCCAGGGGATCTTCCTGACCCAGGGATTGAAGCTGCATCTCTTGCACTGGCAGGTGGATTCTTTGCCACTAGTGCCACCTGGGAAGCCCCTCATTGATAGATACTGTTCTCAAAAATTCTGAAATAAATAACTTGCTAAATATAATACAGCTATCATACTTCTGAATAAATACCGGTTTACTCAGTGACAGAGAAATTCCAGATGATGACAAGATCCCTGGAGGCAGATGAGAGAGTTTGAGTGAAGAAAAGTCAGGAAAGTATGAGGCCAGAGTATTAAAAATATTTTTTACATGGATGTGAGATGTTGTCCACTGAAGAATTGATGCTTTTGAACTCTGGTGTTGGAGAAGACTCTTGAGAGTCCCTTGGACTGCAAGGAGATCCAACCAGTCCATCCTAAGGGAGATCAGTCCTGAGTGTTCATTGGAAGGACTGATGTTGAACCTGAAGCTCCAATACGTTGGCCACCTGATGTGAAGAGCTGACTCATTTGAGAAGACCTTGATGCCAGGAAAGACTGAGGGCAGGAGGAGAAGGGGACAACAGAGGAAAAACATGGTTGGATGGCATCACCGACTCAATGGACATGAGTTTGAGTAAACTCCAGGAGTTGGTGATGGACAGGGAGGCCTGGCATGCTGCGGTCTATGGGGTCACAAGGAATTGGACACAACTGAGCAACTGAATTGAACTGAACTGAACTGAGATGTCCTCCATAGTATAATAGAATGGATCTTGTTGGCTGCAAATAGTAAGATGGACTTCAGAATACTGGATGAATGTGGAAAAGTGACTAGAAATTTAGTAGAATTGAGTGGTAGAAAATATATATATAGGATGGTGCATGAATTATGTCATTTACTTCAAAGGAAAGGTGTGAAAATGGGGAAATGTCAACAACATCCTGTCTTTGTAACATGCTGGGCATGAGAGAAAGAGGACTCACAGTTTCCAGAACTCTGCAAAAAGGCATTAGCCTTGAGGAAAGATGAGGTTTCAATTAAAGCCAAAAAAAGGGAGTAGTCAAGTTCCTTAAAGAACCTGTGGGCTGTGAGAGAGTTTGCTGTTGATGGATCAGAGATTGTAAAAAGCATTGAATAATATTAAATAGAAATATATATGCAGAGTATCTTTTTATCACTAAATTGTTTGTTTAGTTATCCAGTGAGGTATTTCAACTTTGTTTCAGTCAGTTCAGTTGGTCAGTCTTGTCTGACTCTTTGTGACCCCATGAACTGCAGCATGCCAGGCTTCCCTGTCAATCACCAACTCCTGGAGTCTACTCAAACTCATGTCCATCACGTCAGTGATGCCATCCAACCATCTCATCCTCTGCTGTCCCCTTCTCCTCCTGCCTTCAATCTTTTCCAGCATCAAATCTTTTCCAATGAGTCGGTTCTTCGCATCAAGTGGCCAAAGTATTGGAGTTCCAGCTTCAGCATCAGTGCTTAATCGCTTAAAATTTGAAACAATGTTGGTGTACAATGTCTAGAGTTGTTCTCCAAAACAATTAGAAAAATAGTGGGATTTTCATTGTTCTTAGAGAATATATATCAAAATTGTAGGATTCAAGGGTTTTGTTTCTTTATAAAAATTGAAACATTCTCATTTTAATTGATTTATTAAAATTTTGATGGAAAAATAATAAAACACAGCATAGCAAATTTTGAAAATATATGTTGATTCATTGGTGGAAAATTATTTTATCATCAGCAAAGAAGTAATCATAGAAGGGGATTTCAAGGAAGAGCTAATGTGACCTTAAAGGAATTTGTACTCTTTGGTCTCCACATGTGCACTTATCAGAGAGTTCCTGGACTCTAAGTGTTTATTCACATCTGTCAGCTAAATCATAGATCCAAATGCAAAACGTAACACTCAGGAACATTATGTGGATTTGTGACACTCCCTGGAGGACTTTGGGTCCATAAAGCAATGAATGGATTATAAGAAGACATAAATATGGTATTTTCATCTATGACAGATGCAATCTTCCTCCAGTGTTATTTATATTATATAAGGAAAACTGAACCTATTTTCCTCAGTCAAACTGAAGGGAGGCACCCTTAGGGATGAATAAATGAATATCTCACTATTAAATTCCAATTCCTATGAATTCATCTCTGAAAACATTGTGTTTTTGATATTTTTTAAATGGCTGATGTTTGTTTATTTATTTTACACGTGTGTGAAGAAATGGAGCTAAAAGGAAAACATGAGAAAAAACTGTGATAACAGAATCATTTTTCATTTTTTGCCATTATCCTGGATCAAGTAAATCTTAACCTATATTTGGATTTTAATGACCAGCTGGACACCCCAATCAGGTTCCAATAAAGCCTGCTTTGAGTCTCTTAACATTCTTTGCATCCTCATCTTTAGTTAATATTAGGGAGGTGGGATATATGGAGTTCTGGAAAGAGCACAGGTTTTGAATGTGGAGGAGCAGTGGTCTGGTATTAATTCTGCGTAGCCTCTAGTTGAAGATCTCAAATTGAACTGGGAGATGTCCTTAGCTTTATATACCTTTAAAATGGTACTAAATTTTTGTGTCACTGTTTGTACTAATTTCAATTTTAATTGACAAATAAAACTTAAAATTGTATATTGTAAAGTGCTCTAATTGTTTATCTTTATATAAAATCTTTAATGTCCTTCCAATGGTATATCAACTTTTAAAAATCCTCCTGAACCCAATAAAATTTTTGAGGAAAAAAAGAGTAGTCCAAGACTGAAATGTGTTTTAGTTTATGGACTAGGACTGATTAAGATATAATGAATTTATATTGATGGATAGTGTGGCATTATAGAAGGAATAGTAGCATATCAGTATATCTGAACTTCAATTTTATCTTCTGTAAAATATCACTGAGAGTCCCAAATCTTCCTAATGACAGGGAAGAATGTATATGCTATGGAAAGTTACCACCATTGAAAATGTTGGATTAATTTTTGTTTTAAAATTATTCTTGTCCTATTATTTTATAATTTTATATTATCCTAAATTTTACTTGAAGTTCTAGTAGTGTCTTAAATAACGTGGCATTTGGCTCTGTCATATTATCCTACTGTTATTTTTGTCTCTTTGTTTTTTCTTATTTAGAATTCAAGCAAACAGTGAACTTTCTTTACTTTCTTATTGTGTTTTTAATGCCATCATCACTTTTAACTGTTATTAAATTATAACAGACTTTACCATTTTAAAGAGCTCTTCTTTTTCTTAATACTCTATTTTATTGTCATGCATTTCTGAATAATTCTGCAGTAAAAATTTGGAGTGAATTAAACCTATGAATTCATTTTGAGAAAATTGATATTTTATCTTATTTTTTCCTGCTCAGTAATGTAGAATACTTTGTTATTGCTCTTTGGCATATTTATGCTTGTTAATTTGAGTTTTCCAATTTTCTTACAACAGACACACACACACAAACATACCCTTCACAACTCTCACATTATGTGCATCCTTAAATGCTTAGTTTTGCTTGCTGTTCTCCTTACCAGAATCATCTTTCACTGAGAATTGCTGGCAGAGTAGAAAGTTTCAGATTGAAAGGTATGTGTGAATGTATGTGTGCATACCTGTGTAAATGCTAGTTTATAAAGCATGAAGATTTACTATTTCTCATAGGTGCAGAAGGTAGTTCCCAACCTCATAATTTCCCATAAGGCACAGATTCCTTTAGAATAAAGCTTAGTGGTAAAGCTGACATAGCTGCTGCTCCCATTTACACTGTGCTGTACAATCCATACAAATTGAAAACAAGCAGAAAATATATCTGGGGGAGCCAAGAGAAAAACTCACTGAAAGGAAATAAAAGTTTCAGAATAACAGGAACTTGCTTAAAAAAATGGTTGGCCTCTCAGATGGGAGGAAAACTTTGAAAGATTTGTGAACTCCTTTAACAGGAAAAGAGAATCTGAGAAGATGAAGAAAGTACAGGGGTTTCTTTTCGATAAATCTGTGAATTTCTCTCATTTCTCATGGATCCCGATCTATGTATTCCCACTCCTTTCTGTTCAGATGCCTCATTTCCTCCCTAATATGGAAAGCGCTTCTTTCTGTCATTCACCTTCTTCACTGCTGATCCTCTCGGCACATATGGTGAGTTCAAAGACTAACCCAGGCAGTGCCCTTAGTGGCTAAGGAAACACGTCTGCAGTACTGGCATCCTCCCACAGTCGACGAGACCTCACTAATAAGCCTGAAGATCCTTTAAACAGTGTCATGTTTTTCAAATTGTATTGCAGATGCTTCATAAACAGAATAGTTGTCAACAAGCCTTCACTTGTAGTGATAATGTGCAATAGTGTCTATGAGATTCGATTCTTAGCATTTGATCTTTTTTGAGAGGCACTTCTCCAGCATCACAGGTTTAAATGTTTCTATTGATTTTCATGTCTAGATTTATTGTGAACATATAACCTCCAGTTAGCCTAAAGCAGCCTTTCTGATTTCTTAAGCAAAACAATCAGGAAAACTTAACAATAGCACTCTAAATGAAAATGAGTGAGCTGTGAAAAATAATTGTATTTATGATAGGCATTTGATGTGGGAAATCGTCAACAGTTCAGTTTTCAGAATACATTATTTTAGTAAATTCCTTTTTCTAGGTCAAGCAAAACTTGTGTTAACTTGAATTTTCTTAAAATGATCTGCAAGTTTATATATATAAAGCATATGGGTATATATATATATATACACACATATACACACACACACACACACACATATATATATTTATATATACACACACACAAAACAAAATCATTCATCTCTATTGCTTCCTAGAGCATAATTTTCCATATGTTTATGTGGAATATTTCCATTTAATTATAATATTTAATTAACATTTTTCATGTGTTTATAGTTAATATTTCTTTCTTTTTAATTCTACTACAAGCAAGAAAATAAACTGTGGAATTTAGAAAATTCCATAATATCCCCCACTAGAAATTTCCCACTTACTTTTTTTGAGAAAGTATCAGACATCTTATCTGAACTCTAGGTGTTGTTACAATTGGTATATTCCTTGTTATCTAAATGTACTGACTTTATTATTTGAAAATCTTCCTCTTTGTTCTGCCGAGCCCTGATTCTGCTCAGGCCTAATCAGTTTCTTATTGGTGGACTATATATGTCTAGAGCACCTAACTCTAAACCCAGTATATGGTGAGTGCATAATAATTGGTAGTTATTTTATTTTGATGTAACCTTGCTTGAAATTTTTTAAAAATATTAAGTGATGCTATATTTGTTAAGATCTTCCCTGTAGCTCAGATGGTAAAGAATCTGCCTGCAATGCAGGAGACCTGTGTTCGATCCCTGAGTCGGGAAGATCCCCTGGAGAAGGGAATGGCAATCCACTCCAGTGTTCTTGCCTGGAGAATCCCTTGGACAGAGGAGCCTGGCAGGCTACAGTTCATGAGGTCGCAAAGAGTCGGACACAACTGAGAGACTAACACACACACATATTTGTTATGGCTCACAATACGATATATTTTGCAGAATACAGCATATATATCCGTTAAACATTAACTCTTTTTCACTTATATAAACTATATAATGTTCACATAAACTATTTTCATTAGTTTTTTTTTAAAAAAAAAACTATTTTTGTTAGTTTGTATTAATTTTGAGGCTTACAACAGGTAAGTAATTCTATAGTCAAGAGTTGAAAGAGGGTTTATGTACATATATTGTGCTTTATATTATTTTGAGGAGCTGAAATGTGAACCTATAGAATTTTATGAATAACTATTCAAATAATCACTGTAGATGATTTACTGTTTACTTCATAGTCCTGTTGTTTTTTTTCAAAATGGGATTTAAAAACAACCCCTTGACTTTTGGGAACCAATAAACTAATAGTATCAATTGTACATAAAGACAAAAAATTAAAATTATAGAAAATATATGACAAACATCATAGAAAAGGTAAAACCGAAGTGATCTGAGAGTTTAGAAATCAAAATAACAGAACAGCCATCTGCCAGAAAAAAGCTTTTTAGAAAAGGAAGCCATTAAATTTGACATTCTTATCGTTTATAAGCAGAGTGTATAATTATTTCAGTTCTGCTGAAATTATTTCAGTTCTGCAACTGCTCAGTTGTGTCCAGCTCTTTGTGACCCCATGGCTGCAGCATCACCAACTCCGAGTTTACTTAAACTCATGTCCGTTGAGTCGGTGATGCCATCCAACCGTCTCATCCTCTGTCGTCCCCTTCTCCTCCTTCCTTCAATCTTTCCTAACATCAGGGTCTTTTTCAAATGAGTCAGTTCTTCACATCAGGTGGCCAAATTGTAGGAGTTTCAGCTTCAGCATCAGTCCTTCCAATGAACACTCAGGACTGATCTCCTTTAGGATGGACTGGTTGGATCTCCTTCCAATCCAAGGGACTCTCAAGAGTCTTCTCCAGCATCACAGTTCAAAAGAATCAGTTCTTTGGTGCTCAGCTTTCTTTACAGTCCAACTCTCACATCCATACATGACTACTGGAAAAACCATAGCTTTGACTGAATGGACCTTTTTTAGCAAAGTAATGTCTCTTGTTTTTGAATATGCTGTCTAGGTTGGTCATAATGTTTCTTCCAAGGAGCAAGTGTCTTTTAATTTCATGGCTGCAGTCACCATCTGCAATGATTTTGGAGCCAAAAAAAAATAGTCTGTCACTGCTTCCATTGTTACCCTTCTACTTGCTATGAAGTGATGGGACCCAATACCATGATCTTAGTTTTCCGAATGTTGAGTTTTAAGCCAACGTTTTCACTCTCCTCTTTCACTTTCATCAAGAGGCTCTTTAGTTCTCAGATGACCATTGTATCTACTACTGTGGGCAAGAATTCTTTAGAAGAAATGGAGTAGCCATCATAGTCAACAAAAGACTCCAAAGTACAGTACTTGGATGCAATCTCAAAAATGACAGAATGATCTCTGTTTGTGTCCAAGGCAAACCATTCAATATCACAGTAGTCCAAGTCTATGCCCCGACCAGTAATGCTGAAGAAGCTGAAGTTGAATGGTTCTATGAAGACCTACAAGACGATCTAGAACTAACACCCCCCAAAAATGTCCTTTTCATTATAGGGGACTGGATACAAAAGTAGAAATTCAAGAAATACCTGGAGTAACAGGCAAATTTGGCCTTGGAGTACAGAATGAAGTAAGGCAAAGGCTAATAGAGTTTTGCCAAGAGAACACACTGGTCATAGCAAACACCCTTTTCCAACAATACAAGAGAAGACTCTATTTGGCAATAAGCTATAATTATTTACCTGCCACTATAGTCTGAAAGTCTGTGTCTCCCCAAATACATATTTTAAAACCTAATAATCCTTAATGTGATGATATTGGGAGATGGAACCTTTGGGAGGTGATTAGATCTGAGGGTGGAACCCTCCTAAATGGGATCTGTGCTTTTGTAAAAGAGATCCTAGAGTACTCCATGCCCCTTCTACCATGGGAGAACACAGCAAGAACACTGCTGTTGACACAGGAAACAGGCCCTTACCAGACACTGAATCTGCTGGTGCCTTAACTTGGACTTTTTAACCTCCAAAACTGTGAATATATTTGTAACTTAACCCCCCCAGTTTATAGTATTTTTGTTATAGCAGTCCAAAGGGATTAAGATATGTATTTGTACTGAGTTTTAAAAACCAAAGAAGACTACCTCAAAAATTTAATATATCTTACTAAATCTGAATTTAAAATTTCAGTAGTCAGAATAAATTGAGGGAGATATATCAGGACATATTTTCATTAAGTGTAACACTTAATTGTATCTGTGTATATAAGAAGAACACACAATAAGAGGATAATGTGTCTTTATTATAATTGATAGGTAATATGAACAAAATGTTTTCAACAACAACAAACAAACATGAAAGAAAATATTCACTCGTTAGTAAGAAAAGAAGTATAAATCCATTTAAGAGATTAGCAGATAGCTGCATGTGCTGGATCAATAAATTTTAGTTGTTAAAGCAATAAGAAGGCACCATTTGCTTTGGTTATTTGAATGTTAGGACATTCCTCCCTTATTGATAAGGAAATTGAAACAGCAGTATGTGAACTCCTAGAGGTCAGAGTTAACATTCAAACCATTATGTATTCATTATTTTAAAAATTAAAAAGAATAATACTAACAAAAGTATCAAAATAATCATGGTTATTTATGTTGGTTGCAGGAAATATTGGTTATTTCTAACTAATACTAACAAAAGTATCAAAATAATCATGGTTATTTATGTTGGTTGCAGGAAATATTGGTTATTTCTCTGAGAAAACAATTGGTGGTATAGAGTAAAGCCAGCATATTGCTGTATCATATACATTAATCTTATTGGTGAAAGTTTTCAAGTAGTAATCTAAGCAAAGGAAATGTGAACAGAGTTCTTTATAATTTTGTAATATATTCAAGATCTGAAAATTTAAGGAGAGGAGATGTGGAAAAATGGAATCTGAGTGTTGTATGTTGTGCTGGATGTCCGTTGGCTCTGAGTTTACTCTCCACCTTTCTCCTTCCAACCCTGGGCTTTCCTGGCTGACTTGTGTATACCACTTGTGTGGATTCTCTCGCTCTGTGGCTTTTACCTGTGCTCAGCCAATGAATAACATGCTCAAGAGTATGGAGAAAAGGAGAGTGAGATTGGGATACACTGCCCCAACTCCCTGCCTGCTGATGGCTGTGACTGGCTGTGTCCCTTCATCAAATCTCCTAGCTTCTCTAGGATGACCCTCTCCGTGGAGCCAGGCTCTCCAACAGGCTCTCTCTTGGCACTGCTCACCATCCTTTTCAATAACATCTTCTAATTACTAAAGGCTCTCAAGGTTACTAGCCCAAGAAGGGACAACAGCACCTGTGGTTTTTCCCTTAAGACCTACTTCTTCATGCCAGGTTTCTAACTTATATAGAAGTTGAGGTTTCCCTGAATTTTTAAAAATTGTAATTTCTGTTAATGGAGTTTTTTTCAATTATAATAATGTATTTTGAAAAGGCCAGTTTTTAAAAGTTCAGCTTCATTGTCCCATTATCATTTTAATTTTTTACTTATTTTTTCAAGAAATATTTTGTGATGGCCTGTTCTGTGCTCAGTATTGTCTTAGACTCTTGAAATATAAGATACCTCATGAAACTGTAATATATGAACATTATCACCAGTGGTACATGCAAAATATAAATCTACATGTTTATGTAGCTGTGATTAGTAAAGATACTGTTAACCTGTTTTCCAAACACTGTTTGTCAAGGATGAGGCATTATGTTCTTTACAATTTTAATGATCTTTTATATGATATTGCTAAACGTTATTATGTAACTTTATAGTTTGTTTGTACACTTTAGAAAAAATATAAGTCTATACAGTCTATACAGGTCTTCAGAAAAAGATTACAAAAAATACAAAAGCATACTTGCATCATGAACTTTCCAGTAAAGTATTAGAATTTTTCTTACAAATGGAACTTCAAGAACCTGAAATTTGAATTCAGATTTCAAGGATTCATTAAACTGCTTCCAGAGACTTACAGGGTCTATTTTTTCTGTTGTTAACATGTAGAGGAGCTATATACCAAACAGAGCTTTTGACAGCATTTGCCTCCGTTTGTTATAGGATATAATACATGGGAAGAGGTCAGTTTATTATTTTGGCTCACTTTGATTCTGGGGTGAAATGATCACTATTCAAACTCCCACACAGTATTTATCTTATAAGGTCACTTCTAAGGTAAAATGATGAAAACACTATTGGAATATAATAACTGTCACTAAATGTTAGCCTTTTTTTTTACTTAGTACCACTACACTTGTGGAAGTAGAAGTATCAAATATTTCTGTACCCACTGACACAATATCAAAACCATCACCATATTAGACAAAAGATTGTCTTGAGTGGATTATATATGCTAGGAATATAGTCTTATAATGGTAACTTTTCTAGCAGTTTGGTTTTTCCTTTTAGACAAGCAGCATGTATGCCTGCTAAGTTGCTTCAGTCATGTCCAATTCTTTGTTACCCAAAGGACTGCAGCCCACCAGGCTCCTCTGTCCTTAGGATTCTCCAGACATGAATACTGGAGTGAGATGCCATGCCCTCCTCCCAGATGATCCTCCAGACGCAGATGGGGTTTAATTTCAGTGTTTATGTATAATCTACATTTTTTTCCTTTGCATCTCCTTCCTTCCTCTTTTCCTTCTTTTTTCCAGTTGCTTCCAATTGCCACTTGTCTAATTATCCTAGTATATATGTATTTGCTATGTTTGTATAAATTTGGAGAGGTATAGAAAAACAAACAGATGCACTGAAAAGATTAATGAAGCATATCAACCCAAACTAGCAACAGGGATCTGTTTTGTTTATCTTGAATGCTATAGCTATATACTAAATATATTATAAGTTTATATTACCATAATAATGCATTTCTCCCTAGCTATTAATCTCAACTACAGAATATCACATATATATTTAATCTTCCTTCAAAGAGATCTAAGCTTATTTACATATAGCATAGTTTTAAGGACATTTTAATATTGGCCACTAATTTTATACTGTTAGAATGTTTTAATGTAATTACAAAGGAATGTAGCTACAATCTAAGCTTATTTAATCTACATTCTCTCTGTTTGACCTTTCCTGTAGCAACATATAAAAAGAAATCCATACCATTCTACCAAATTCCCAGTGTGAGGAAAACAGTAAAAATTTTAGCACAAATTATTTTGTATTGCAACAGCCTGTGATCAGAATCATATGGCAAGGGAAAAAGACTTGATTCAAAGCTAAACAAATAGCTTTCTTGTTGCTCACTTTCTTAATCTCTTTAAAATAAAATAAATAAGGTATTTCAATGAAATAAATTATTTCCAAGGAACACAGTACCTTCTGTACGATGGCTGTATTTACTTTCAAGTAATAATGCTTAGAGGTAGTATGTACAAAAGTTGACATAATCATTTCCTTTATTTGACTATAGTGTCTGGATCTTTGTCAAAGGACAGAGTGCAGTTGGCTTGTTTTTCAAGTTATATCTTGTCTCAGTTACATGTCAGAAAGATCATAGTGTTACTGTTTTAATTTTGATTGCTAACATAAAATTGGAATCCAAAGTAAAGGAAATTGTGAAAATTAACTTGTTACAAGTATAAGAGAACAAAGCATGGGCATTATGATAATGTAATCATTGAGAATCCATGAAGTAAAATGTATTTTTAAAGACACAAAGTTAATGCTTTCCTTTGAAATCTCCATGTAAAAAATGGAAAACATAACTTTAATATAAGACAGGCACAGGTAGTCTATGAAGAATTACAGCTTGGAAAATTAATAAAAAATAGTATCTAAAATAGTATTAGTAAGATATGAAGCTCATTCATTAACGGTCTCTATGATAATATATCACTGAAAATGTTGCATGAAGGACAGTCTTTGATAGGATTATGTACAGTATAATAGCAAGTTGCTGGAATTAAAATTCACTGAGAAGATACATCTTGTGAACTGAAGGGTAAGAAGATAATAATGGTAACATTAATAATAGTAAATAATAAGAATAAAATGATTCACATAAATAGAATTTCCATCAGCAACCATTATTGTAATTATGGTAATGATAAGCTAGTAATCTACAGTAAATAGCTAATCTTTATTGATTCACTGTTTAATTTCTTCTTATTTTAAAGGCTTTAGAACTGCTGTCAATAACAATAATGTGTACAGGGGACAAAGTTCTACCAAGAAAGAATCATATAAGAATGTACCTCATTGTGCAACATACAGCATCTCTGAAGAATCTTTTTAAAAATACATTTATACTCTATTGTTAGAGAAAAAGGAAAAAAATGCATTCAAAAGATCCCCCCCTTTTAAAATAATTGCTGTGGGTTTTTTTCTAATGCAGTTTATGGGGGTTCCAGAGACAAAGTAGGAAAATGCTGCAATCTCAACTCTGACTCTTTAATCACAGGGAACTGAGGATTATTCTGCATCAATAACACCTGGGAGAAAAAGACAGGCCATCAGCAGGCTGACCCTACAGCAGCCCTAGGGGCAGTTTCACCGCCACTAGCAAAGTTAGCACTAAGGGTAACGGAGCTATTATCCAAGGTCCGGATAAGAGCAGGAGCAGAGAACTCACTTCCTGATGGTAGAAAATAAATTCCATGTTTAGCTCGTGATTTCTGGCAACCAAACCTTCTTTCAGGGAAGGAAGGTTAATTTTCTATTAACATAAATGAAAGCTGAGAATGTGAAATGATGAGTCACCAATGTGTTTCATTAATGGCGTTGCAAGAGAAGACGTTGTTACAAGGAGACAGGTTTTCATTTTCCTGAATTGATACAAAAGTCATGAGAAAAATTTAGCTAGGGTCTCAAATCATAAGGTGTAGTGATTACAGAGGGAAAAAAAAACCCACAAACTTTATGTATATTTGAAATTTCTTTTTAGCTAAAATCTAGATGGAATATTTAATCAAATTCATATGACCTTTAGCTATCTATTAATTTCACATTTGAAATATCTTTTTAAGATTCAGTTAAACTATTTTTCTTTATTTCATTCTCCATACATCCCCTTCATTCACTCCACACTTCAGAAAAACCTGGGCTCTGTAATGAAGGAGTAATACTCAGCTCTGTAAAGTTTTAGCAACCAAACTATCAATTTGAACCAGTCACTTAGCTTTATGCATTTCATCAATTATAGAATTTCTGATTTTTCTCTTTAAATAGAAGATCTATAGGACTGCCTGCCGACTCTTTTCTCCTATGTCGTATATCCTAAGACTTTTTCTGCCACATCTCAAGTCAGGTATCAGGCTTCAGATCCCCACCTTTATCCAACTTCAATTTAACTCAGGGGCCTATGTGCACCTCATTGCAACTCCTCCATAAACTTTCTTCTGTCTCCACTAAACCATATTTTAGTGCTGAAATTTTTCTTTTGTATCATCAAAATATTCTTTAAATCTTTCAGTTTCTTCATTATCAAAAACATATTTCCCCGTAGAAATCACCACAGTCTTCACAGCTGTGTCCCTTGGAAAGTAGTGTATCTCCCTGGCCTTATAGCCTCCTGGGTTAAGAAAGGAGAACTGTCACTGAGCTTGGCTATCATGGTGGTTTCTAAACAGTTATTCAGTCACCTGAAGCCAACTCCTTGTTCCTGTGAAGTTTACTACAGCTTCTCTTTAACCTTTTCCCTTCCTGGTCTCTAAGACAGACCAACTCTCCAGGTTCCTCCCTAAGACATTAGTAGTGACTTCAGCACATTTTTTTTATCTCTATTTACATGGTAAACCCCTATTTCTTTTTTTTTTTTTTATCATATTAGTTGTTTTACATTAAAATAGCCACTTGAAAATGTTCTTTTTTTCTAGCTTAATGGAGGTATGATGGGTAAAGTTGTATGATTTTTGAAGTGTACATCATGATGATCTATGTATACCTTATGAAAGGACTCCTCATCCTAGTTAACATGTCCATCAACTCATATAGTTATCTCTCTTTTTTTTTTTTCTTACTGTTATCAACTACAGTTACCATGCAATATATACTATGCAATCCTCAGACCTTATCTCATAGCTTTAAGTGTGTATCCTTTCTTTAGACCAGTTTGACAAGACCAATTGTTAAACAGCATGGCACTGAAGCTAAAGAAAAGAGAGTCCAGGACATAACAAAAGGCCTTGCTCAAGAATGAATGTGGTCATTAATTGATGGGCCCCAATATGTGATCACCCTGCTTCAGTCATTCACTGCAATCATTCAGTCAACCAAATCTTATTAATCATCTGCTATGTAATCCATTGATTAAGGGACAACTGCCATATGGTATGTGAGAAGGCAATGGCACCCCACTCCAGTACTCTTGCCTGGAAAATCCCATGGGCAGAGGAGCCTGGTGCGCTGCAGTCCATGGGGTTGCTAGGAGTCGGACACGACTGAGTGGCTTCACTTTCACTTTTCACTTTCACTTTTTCACTTTCATACATTGGAGAAGGAAATGGCAACCCACTCCAGTGTTCTTGCCTGGAGAATCCCAGGGACCGGGGAGCCTGGTGGGCTGCTGTCTATGGGGTCGCACAGAGTCGGACACGACTGATGCGACTTAGCAGCAGCAGCAGCAGCCATATGGTATGGGGCTTCCCAGGTGTCTCAGTGGTAAATAATCTGCCTGACAGTCATGAGTTCAGTCCCTGGGTCAGGAAGATCCCCTGGCGTAAGAAATGGCAACCTGCTCCAGTATTCTTGTCTGGAAAACCATGGGCAGAGGAACCTGGCAGGCTACAATCCATGGAGACGCAAAGAATCAGACATGACTGAGCACACACACACGCACACACACACACAACAGACTTTTACCTTTTCAAAAGCAGATGTGTGTGTGTATCTTCTCATTTTAACACTGTGCTTGCATATAAAAACAGCTAAATAAAATATTAAAATGAGTCATACTGCACTGAATAAAAGAGTAAATTGCTATAAGAAAGACTGGTGAAGGCTTATTTTGCAGAAAGCTGTTAATGGAGTTCATCATATCTTCATCGTATCTATCTAATCCATTAAATGTATGTAAATCCCCAAGTCATTTTTAAGTATCATGAAATAGAAACACAAGTAAAAATGTCTCCAAATGATACAAACCCTATAATTTACCTAAACTTTCTTGGAGACTATATTCTGTCTCATTTCAGAGATTCCCTATCTCATCCTTACCTAAACTTTCTACCCATTTCATAATAAAAATTACTATTTAAACAATAATCCACCAGGACATATCACAATTCTGTCATTTGACTCTCATCCAGATAAGAATACCAGTTACCACAGAATTTGTGAGACAACACTTAGATGATACACATTTACTTTGGAACATCCAGCTTTTACCAGAATACTGTTTTAGTAGAACAATCAATAGTGTTTAATGTAATGCAAACTGTATATCTTGTTGTCAGTAAACTCCAAATTCTAGAGTGGTTACTATAAGTTGAACACACTGAAAATTTCTAGGGTCCCTGAAAGGCAGCTGTAGGTCAGAAAGTTGTTCTCCATTTTCTTGCATAGTTATCAACTCCTGATACTGTCTCTTCACCTGGGGGAATAAAGACTGAATAGATAGTACCTGATTCCTTTGAGGGGAAGATATAGATTTAATTAAGAAGCCAAATTTCACAATCTTTTGATATTTAGCAGTAACTTGTGACTGTGAAGCTAAGCAGCACTCCTGCCTGAACATGCAAATATGTGTGCTTGACTTGCCCTGATATTGTCTTTCATGTCAGAGTCTTTTCATATGTGTGCTACTCAGTGGTGTTTGCTGGAATGATCACTAGCATTTGTCTCAAAATCTTAACGACATGTGTGTCTGTGTGTGTCTGTGTGTGTCTGTGTGTGTGTGTGAACAAATGTTTTGCTATTTCTCTCTTAGTTCCCTGGTGGCTCAGCTGGTAAAGAATCTACCTGCAATGTGGGAGGTGTGGGTTCGATCCCTGGGTTGGGAAGATCCCCTGGAGAAGGGAACGGCTACCCACTCCAGTATCCTGGCCTGGAGAATTCCATGGACTGTGTAGGCCAAGGCCTCACAAAGAGTCAGACACGACTGAGAAACTTTCACTTTTACTTTCACTTTCTTTTTCTTTTTTTTTTTAAAGATATTTAAAACTTTATTTTTTTTTCAGAAAACCAAAGTAATTGACTCAACAATACTAACAATTTGAGCATGCAGCAAATCATTTAACATCTAATGTTTCATCTTCTTATCATGATATATACAGTTTATTTTCATTCCTATAAAGTTCCCACAAGAAGAGTGCAGTGATAATAAAAGTGTTCCATTACAGGTACTTCAAATAGCACTATAGTACATCTTTGACAAAATTTTTACAATATTCCAACTTTCAATATGAAACAGCTTAAAAAGGCGTGGGCCTAAAAAATAAAAAATGTATAGTAGTATCCTTGGGCAAACAAAATCTAATAATCATACAAACACAACACTGTTAGGATTCTGTTTGGGCTGGGAAAGGAGTATATAAATCATTAAGTTCAAATAAAATTACAAAATAGCTTAGGAAAATCCCCAAATAGATACTTTCAGACATATTAAAGAAAAAACCTTCACCTTTTATTCTTGGAAAACATGAACTAGTTGTCCTTTGCTTTTATTTATTTTTTTCCTAGTACTTTTATTTTTTTTTAATTTTATTTTTAAACTTTACAAAATTGTATTAGTTTTGCCAAATATCGAAATGAATCCACCACAGGTATACATGTGTTCCCCATCCTGAGGAAACCAGAAGGGAAAGAGACACATGTACCCCAATGTTCACCTTTGCTTTTACTTAACAGAAACGTTCTTGTGTAAAGCAAATTCTATAAACCAGCATCTTGCTTGCACTTGAGGAACATTATCTCAGGAAAAAAGAAATTACTCTTTAAAACATGACTCTCCTGTATGTTTGTAAATTGTTGGGATTTTATCTGTACTGTTATGTTTAACCTCTGTGAATTAAACCAAGTTGCATAGAATAAGGTGAGAATATTTAAGAGTAGGAAGGGAGGCATACATGGAATAAGAATTGATGCATTATAAAAATACAAATAGAAGCCTCTGTGAATATGTATGAAAGAAAGATACACTCTAAATGGAGCATGTAATTTTTAAAAGAATAAAGTTTTAAAATTTGCCTTTTTAGTCTGTTGTTAATTAGATAATTTAAGTGTAAAAGTTAACTACTGAATTTAAACTATTCCTTTATCTGTATTTTATATCTGTTGTTGACTTCCTATAAGAGCAAAATGATCTCACATTTATTTGATTGCTTTCCACTGTAGTCTGGGTGGTTTGTATAAAATATAATACAGTACAGATGTCAACTCAATAACTAAATAGCACATATTTCTAAAGAACCATAAAAAATATGAACAATATAGAAACAATGGCTCTGTAATTACTTTTTGCTATGGAGTGAGGTTAGGCATTTATCCTTATAGAATCCTGATACACGTACACTCAAATCTGCCCCTGTGGTCCTTTTCTCTTTGTTGATGAATGCATTGTGCAGGTACCATGTATGGCCACTACACTATCTGAGGTCATCCTATCCTGTTAACACAAATGGTGTGAACAATAGTTTATATGCCACTTAACTCCTTGGGAGAAACGGTTAACCTTGCTAGAGAAGACAGATCAGTCATGTATAGTTATTAAGGTCTAGAAGGTTTTGTTATGCTCTAAAATACTTTTGTACCGTCTCGTACTTCTGTGTGAGGCCTATTTTAGCTGGAAAGCAAAAGAAGGAGAAATCACCTTTGGAAATTTTACAAAATCTGTACAATGAAACAGGTGATGGAAGTTTTTCGAAGATCCATTTCATTAATGACACCTCCACTGCAGAGGTGGCAAACATTTTCCCCTTTAGAAATAGACTTTCTAAAAATATGTTAATGAATTAAGAATAAAGGCTTTGTGGATGTAAAAGAGCTTTTGAAAATTTTCAGCTTGCTAAAAGGAATTCAATCTGATCACTTTGTTTAAAAATTTCAGAATCATCTTATTATGTTTTAAGTGACTGCTTTTGCTATGAAATGAAGGGTTCTTATTAAATTTACTCCAGGTCATTACCAGACTTCATTTAAAATTAACTTTCAACCACTGCCCTTAGTAGCTATGTATTTTTAATCTCAAGGGTCATCTGACGATGATAGTCTCAAAGGAATCAGCTGTGAATACCTAGAAAGACTTCAGTTTTCCTCTATTCTTAATGAAACCACAAGAAGATTATATCACTTTATTCCTGGTGAGTAAAGAATATGTAGGAAAACAATCATGAATTTATTTTTTATATTGTATGGTACCATGTTTCATGTTTTTTTCTGAAATAAATGAAAATTTCCTTATAATACATTATAGACACTGAAGATATTTTCAAAATATAAGTGGAAAAGCATGAAGTGAGCATTACTTTTTTAAAAGGGTCAGTGTATAGGACTGTAGATAATTGAAAAGAACTTTGTTTCTTATGGCCTTGATAAAACACCTTTGTTATGTTTTTCTTGTATTTATTTAAACTAGGAACAAGAAAAAGTGCATTTACATGCCTTTTTCAAACAGTAGAAATAGGAATCAGTTTACCACCATTGCTATTTAAATATCTTCTAACTGGCAAAATTAAACCATGTCTCTTTATTTATTTATTGCACTTGTAAAAAGATTAATGGGGATGTGATTCCTTGAGGCTTTTACATATAACCCCTTCACAAAGAACAAAATTATACAGTTTGGCAAATGAACGAAATGAGCTACATTTATTTAAATAATCACTATAGAGAAAACAATAAATCAACAACATTCTGCACAAAAAAAGTGTTTACAGAGTGTCTTGTAATTTGTTTTATCAAAGACACAGACTTTTTGCTCTTAGCTAATCTTGCTTCTAACAGTCTATTATCACATCAACCATTAATGAGTATTTGCAATAGGAATTTAGCTGAGGCTGAGGAAAGAAAAGTAGGAATAACTTCCACCTCTGTCACCAGCACAGTTACTCTGAAACACATTCTTCTAATAAACATTTTGTCAAAGGTTCCTAATAACTTCAGAGACAATCAAAATGAAATAGCAGAGCTTTGTTAAATCAGGGGAAGAGATGATTTGAATGGTCATAATCATGCAATTATCTCAGCCTCTGTCTATTCCAAAGGACTCTGTCCATATCTCCGTCTATATCAGTAGTAAGTGAGTGGGGGAGCTCTAATGCTGAACCTGTGATATATTCATAAATCAGGACTTTCAGAGGCTGTCACAGGCACCATAATGAGGGTCATTATTCAGGCAGAGTGTCAAAACTACTATCAAAGGACCTTCTCAGAATTACAATCATTCTGTTTCTTGTTAAATAAGCAATGTAGTACACAAAAATGGCAAACAAGAAGCAGGTCAATTTGATACAGTGTGAGGGCACAGAGATCTCCAGAGTAATTTACCCTCTGGGAATTCTGATGGCTGGTGAGATGAATTATACACACCCTCAAAAAAGATTAATGGTAATAAACCCCCTTGAACATTGTCACCAAAAAAGCCCTTCAAATTGCTCATAAGAAACTTTAGAAACAACACTGGGGAAAAAAAAAATCAGTTTTGTTGTTGTTAGACCTAACTCCTTGAAAAGATAAAAATTATCATGATGGAAAATTGTCAGTAATAAGTTCACCAATAAAATAGTATACATATGAGTAACTTACTGTATTTGGTCGTTAAAAAAAGTAAAACTGAAAATTTTCCATTCATTTGATCTTAACCTTATCATTGCATCCACAAACATTTCTGCAGACTCATACATACACAAGCAAGCACCCAAATCTCTAACATATACATGTAAAGCCCAAAACATTGCACGATATAGAAATACCATAAAGAAACAATTTCCTGTAGTTTGTTTTTCTGGTAAACCCAGTGATATAGTTAGAGGCTGATTCAAAAAGTAGGCTTAGAAATATTTTTATTTTCTGTATATCAAAAGGGAGGAAATGAGTCTTTAGAATTGTGTGGCTATTAAGTATGTAAATACATCTTTCCTCAGCACGCCTGTGTCTTTAAATGCCTTGTTAGTAAATCCTTTGGCGCCATAGACAAGACATGTTGCAAATCAGCACTAAAATAAAAATGGAAGGGTCTAGGTAGGCAAGAGTTTAGTTAAGTTTTTATGTACTTGAGTGAATTCATATAATCTTGTTGGAGGATAATTTGATGATGTGAACGCAGGGTTGTAAAAATGCGAATACAAATTTGAATCCAAAGTTTTACTTGTAGAAAATAATCCAAAGGAGGTAATTATAAATATAATTATTTTTATACAATTTATACAATTTTATACAATTTTTATACAATTTATATACAATTATTAATTGTATAAATATAACAATTAAAATTCTGTATATCTCAAGTAAAAAATTGGCTAGACTTGTTATATTTGAGCCAAATAATAAAAATACTATATATCTCCATTGAAATGATGCTGTAGAATAATCTTTACGATTCTGAGAAAATGTTCACTAAACATTTCTGAACAAATAAAGGAATTTGCAGCTAAAATTAGGCATTGGATGGTAAATTTTGATATATGAGGTATTGTTTTCTTTTTTACATTTTTTCATGTTTAAAATTTCACACAGTCAACATATATTACTTTTCTCAATAGATAAATATAAGCACATTATATACATATTTGTTTATATAATAAAGACATACTTATTTTAAAAGAAAGTTTGCAAAGATAAGTTGTATGATTTTTAAAAGACTAAGTAAAAAACACTTTAGAATACATACAAGTGAAGAATTTCCTTTTACAGCTTTTTCAATGAAATGAACAGTTATTAGGAATAGCTAGATGCTGTTAACACACATTTTCCAATCAGCATGGTTTGCAGTTCATGGATCTTTAGTGATTCTATCTTTGGAGTGGACAGAAGTCCTTGCTTGATATAAACATGTATATGAAGATTTGTGTTTGTATTATGTAATGTTAGAAAAATTCATGTTGAGGGGGAGGAAAGAAGAGATCTTTGAATTACTTTAAAAGTTATTTTAATTATTATGTTTTATCTCCATATA
The DNA here is from genome assembly GCF_027580195.1 of Bos mutus. Taxonomy (NCBI): domain Eukaryota; kingdom Metazoa; phylum Chordata; class Mammalia; order Artiodactyla; family Bovidae; genus Bos; species Bos mutus. The sequence continues at coordinate 66,052,144 of NC_091620.1, read as the reverse complement.
CTTTTGTTATTGCTTAAATGCAACAACCCGCTAAAAACATAAATCCAAGGAACCATTTAGTGACTTTTAAATCCTTCAATTTTTCAGCTTTGTGCTAACTGGCTACAAGATGGAATTAAGCACAATCAGATATAGAGGATTTTACAACAGAGAGTAGAACATATTTTTAAGGACAGATATAAGCCATTAACAAATAGTTATATTTAACCTCCTGAGCTAGTTACTTAACCAAAAATAAAATGAATAATAATTGAAATCTTCATCTATAAGATGCTACTGGTAGAGATACTTCAAGATACTTTTAACAAACCTGTGGATTAAGTGCTGGAAGTATTGCTTTTGAAACAGCACAGACTTCACAGTGAGACAGAATAGATCCAAATCCAGGCTTTTCCTTAACAGATACATACTACTATATATAAAGTCGATAAACAGCAAGGACCTTTTGTATAGCACAGGGAACTGTAGTGAGTATTAATCTATAATGGAAAAGATTCTGAAAAAGAACATGTGTGTGTGTGTTTATGGCTTCTTGGCGGCTCAGATGGTAAAAAGTCTGCGTGCTATATAGGAAACCCATATATGTGCGTGTGTGTGTGTGTGTGTGTGTGTGCATGCATGCACGCACCTGCATAGGTATAACTGAATCACTTTGCTGTACACTTAAAACTAACACAAATGGTAAATCAACTATACTTCAGTTAATTAAGTTAAAAAAAAAATTCAGGCTTCACTGTTCGTTAATTCTGCAGCTTTGAACTAATCAATCACCTTAAATATAATTTCCTTATTTGTAAAATGGAGATGATGCCATTTGCTTCCCTACCTCTATATGTGTATGAATATTTTATTCACCTCTATGCTTCCTCAAATTTCAAATTTTATTTAGGACAGTTAAGGGAAACATTCAAGAGTACATGAATATTGTAATTTAACTATGACTTTGAAATATAGCTGCTTTTTACTTTTTAAGAAGAGTCGTTAATGATTATTTCACTTCTCTTTTTAAACTGATGTTTTCCACCTCTTCAGAAGAATTTACAGTAGGTTGATATCTAGCAAGAAGATAGACTGCACTTTTATCAAATGTTTGTAGTAGTCAGTGCTATGGGAAGACAAAGCCAGGCATTTGGTCAGAATTTCATTTCTATCCGACTTTCACGTGTGCAGGTTGGAGGATTGCTGAAGCCCTTGACTCCTCTCTAACTGGATATTCTGTGACAATAAATCTGACCTTGTCCAGACTTGCTCTTTAAGTAAATTGGTATCAATGAAATAATCAAAAGCAAACCAATTATGTTCTGGCATATTTTATCCATCTGTTTGGATTTAACTGTCTATTAAGTGGTGTTTGCATATGAGGAAATGCTCTATTGTATGCAGAGGTACTCAATTATTTAGATTATACATTTGAATAAACTGTGTAGTGGAAGGACTGCTACCCTTGTAATATAGAACAATTACATTTTCTTGCATAGTTTACAGATTATTAAACTAGTAATAATTCGACTCACACTGCCAGTTACTGGATTCTAACCTTTGCCTTCGAGACTTAACTACTATAAGGGTGTAGTATCTATCCCAATTAACAATCCATGTCAATCATTTCAAAGTATACCAAATTATGCAAATTAGTTTTGGGAAAAGAGTTGTGTGAAAGGAGAACACAAAAATTTAATTTCAATAAGGATCAGAGGTGAGATTTGTAGCTGCTTAAGGACTCCCAGATATCTGTGGTTAAAAATCAATGGGTCTCTTATTTCAGATGGCTTTTCTCACATACGCAGGTCAGAAGAGGCCTCAGTGTGAGCCTCTCCACACATGTGAATGTCAATTCCACCCCATTTGGGCACTTAAGAAGTGCAACTAAGATTTCCTTTGTTAGAAATATCTTGATTTAATTTTCCTGAAAAGGTGTTAGGTCATTAACACATATGTTCATCATGATGTGTAATATTTAATAACTATAACAAACTATCATGTTTAAAGTCTATCTTCACAGACTTCAGTTTTTAGAAAGATTACTCAATGAGGTAACCTTTTTTCCTCTCACTTTTACATTTTAATTATAAATTAAAAAGTATTTTTAATTACAAAAATAATATTTATGCTGAAACAAAACAGAGACTCCTCTTTCCAAACCTACCTGCCATTTTGTTATAAAAGTTTTGGTGTGGATGTAGGTATTTAACCATGTTTCTAAATGTCAGCATGATTTTTAAAAATCTATATTTTATAAAATAAAGTTAGAGAACTTGAGAGAACAGAAGATACAGGTATAATAGACTCGTGACTTGATTCTTTAATGTGATTTGCTAGAAAATTTGTTTAAATACAATCTATTTCCCTGGTGGCTCAGATGGTATAGAATCCACCTGCAGTTTAGGATTCTATCCCTGGGTGGGGAAGATCCCCTGGAGAAAAGAATGGCTGCTCACTCCAGTATTCTTGCCTAGAGGCATGGACAGAAGAGCCTGGCAGCTACAGTCCATGGGCTAATAACGAGTTGGACACAACTGAGTGACGAACACTTTCACTTTTCAATTCATATATCCAATCTGTGTCACTTGCTTATGTTTTCCACCTGTCCACAGAAGGCATTTGAGTTAGCTATTGGAGACTCTTGATAGTTAACTTGTTTTTGTATTAATAGGTAAATTGAGGGTAAGAGAGGTTAAGTCCATTCTCAAGATTATACAAGAAGCTAATCACATTTGGGGGGGAAGACTGAGTAGTAAGTCCTTGTTTAGTGCTTTTTGCTCTGATCTCTGCTGGTTCCCATGCCATGAATAGGCTGGATTTTTCACATCATATCTCTTTTATGTTTCATTGTAGCATAAAATTTATGCAAATTTTAGAAGTTCCTGTATTACTCTTAAGTATGTTCTATATCTCTCATAAATGTTGAAAGGAAATATATTTTCCTTTTAGTAAACCCTGAGATCACAGACCATGTTTATTCATTTTTATATATCCAGTATTGAGATGGTCAGTTTTATGTGTCAGCTTGGCTAGACTGCAAGTATCCAGATAAATCAAATACTAATCTGCTTGTTGCCATGAAGGTGTTTTGTAGATATGATTAACATCTGCAGTCAGTTAATTTTACATTAAGACTATCCTGGATAATATGAGTGAACCTGATCCAGTCAGTTGAAGGATCTTAATAACAAAGAAGTTTCCCCTGTAGACTGGAGTGTCAGCTCCTACCCGAGAGTCTTCAGCATGCCCTTTCTGGCAGCCAACCCTTTAGACACATTGGATTTGCCTAGTCAGGCCCCCACAATCACATAAATTAATTCTTTGAAATAAATTATATATATATATATATATATATATATATGTATGTATGTATGTATGTATATAGGACTTCCCGGTGGCTCAGCAGTAAAGAATTCACCTGCAATGCAGCAGAAGATGCAAGTTCAATCCCTGAGTCAGGAAGATCCCCTAGAGGAGGGCATGGCAACCCAATCCAGTATTCTTACCTGGAGAATCTCATGGACAGAGAAGCCTGGCAGGCTCCAGTCTGATAGGGTCACAAATATTCGGACGTGACTGAAGCAACTTAACATGCACATGCATATAAATATAAAATTATATATTTTATATATCTCCTAATGGAACTCTGAGAGAAGTAAATACCTGCTACATAATCACTAAATGTTTTCTGAATTGATGGATATATGAATTAGTATGCATGTTTCTTTAAAAAACTTTTAATTAAATTTTTATATTAGAAGCATTTTTATTTTCCTAATATATTTTAATTCATTAATGTTGATAAACAGAACTCCTTTATGACCTAGGTTTCTAATGTCTATTTTATTTCTCTTGTTAAGAAATACATCTCATTGTCATGATAGCTCCCTTAGTGAAAGAAACATACAGAGACGGGGAAGAGTCTTTAAAAAATAATATTTGTAGGAAGGAGTGTACATTTATATATTCTGTTCTCAGTTGTTGAAGAAGCATCTGGTTAAATCTCCCCAGACTATTATGAATCCCTTTTTAAAAACCTCTAGTGCCGTAAATAATGAAATAGCAATATCTTGCAAGCATTGTATTGACTATAATACCCCTTTGAAGTGAAGATCTGGCATATGGGTTACTCAGATTCTGTTCTTCCATTAATTATAATTCTTACATATTTTTTGAGGGGGTGAATATCTTAAAAATTTTTTTCCTAGTGACAATTCAATTATATAACTTTCTTACTGACCAACTGTCCTATAGGAGTAATGACAACGACAGCATAATTACCGCACACACATGCACACACGTTCACCTCCTTCATGGCTAAGAGGACAAAAAATACAGAACAGGTCTTTTCATACAGTTGATCAAATATGGAGCTTCTTGAGGATCCCAGGGTCAGATTGGTTCCAATGTATAGAATGTATGACTCCAAATAAAACCTTTCCTACATTCACAGGTGAAAGAATAACAAATAAAAGCCTAGCTGCACAATCAAGTCTTTTACACTTCAACTGTTCGCATTTCCAATGAATGTTGACTGCAATACCACAGTCAAGTAATAGCAAGGTGACAGGTGTGCAGGAGATGATTCAGATTCACAATGCATGTAACTTAAGGTACACTTGTGCATATCAGATCATATAACACGGTTTATCAGAAATGTTCTGGGACAGCAAAACATTTAGGTAAACAAGGTTTTATGTAATCAAGAGAGTTACAGGGTAATTGATTCATGTCAAGAGACATAATCTAGATTTTGATGGGAGGTAGTTTTGAACTGAAGATTTTGGCTTTGTGGAGCTTTAACTACAGAAATATAAGATTCCCAAATTTCATTAGCAATATTAATGTGTATCTTGGTTTGCATTTTAAACACATAAAAATAAGTTACCTGGAATCCTGAAGGTAATTCCAGAGACAAAAAAATTAAAGCATAAACATTCAACTATTTGAATAAACATTGTTTTCAAGTATAATTTGTCTTGAAGCTAAATACTGACTAAAGTGAAAAAGAATTTACCAGTATGTGGGAATGTGGGCTCTGTTTTTGGTTCCTGAAATATGTGCCTTAATTTTTTCAAATACTAAAAATATCTCTGAATACAGCCTGTTTTCTACATAATTGTTCATATTGCACTTTAGGTTTTCCTGTGTGTTCCTGAACCAGCAATCCAGATGGAACCATATCAATTCAAAGGTATGTTGGTGATTGCTTTAATGTTTGATTTCCTGATATTGGGCTTTCTGATCTTCACTATATGCTTCCCTTCAGGGGCAAGTAATTGTTTATCCTATGCTGCTGCTGCTGCTGCTAAGTCGCTTCAAAGGAATAGTAATTTATTCTATATTACTATTATATCAAGCAAAGGGGCTTCCCTTGTAACTCAGTTGGTAAAGAATCTGCCTGCAATGCAGGAGACATGGGTTCAATTCCTGGGTCAGGAGGATCCCCTGGAGAAGGAAATAGCAACTCACTCCAGTATTCTCGCCTGGAGTAAGTATCTTATGGACAGAGGAGCCTGGCAGGCTATAGTCCATGGGGTTGCAAGAGTCGGACATGACTTAGTGACTAAATCACCATTATATTAAGTCATAGACATTGAGTTGGAGATTTACTATTTAGTGTTTACAAATTTTAATTAAAAGGGTCCCTATGTCCCTTTGGATGTTTAATAAAGACTCCATAATCTAGCAAATTAATGAGTCCCTTATCTAATCTCACAGCCTATATGTCTGCTTTTAAGAGACTCGTTCATTGAATTCCTTGGGTGAGGAATTCCTAAGGTGAGGTAACGTACCTCGGCTTACCTCACGATAAGTTGGGTATCGGGGAGTAAATCTTTCTTGGAGGTGACATGGCCTTAGCAAGAAACTTGCTAATGGAGCAAGTTTGGTGGCCTAAGAATTACTTTAGACTACGAATTACAGTCTGTTCAGTCTTAGAGTTTCTTAAATAATATAATTCTATTATTGAGAAGGTTTCCAGTCTATTTACTTTCTATCAAGTGCATTGGGTAATAACCAAAGCCAAATGTCCTGTCTAAATATAAAGTTTATTGATTCCTGTCTCCAAGCCACTAGCCTCAGTGATTTGCCCATCTCTACTTTAATTCACATTCCTTAGTTTAATGGCCTCTGATTCAATGTACTGCTGCTTCTTATTTTTAAGGTAAAATATATCATGACTTCACATTGATTTTTCAATTCAAATTCAGAACTTCAGGAATTTAAAATTTCTTTGATCTTTTATCTATACCTACTTTCTCATATCTTGAAGAGCTTGGTTCTCAATGAGATTAGGAATAATAGAATTAAAGTATTATCTTATAATATGCACACAACAATTTCAGAATGACTATAGAAATGCTGTGACCAATAATATCATTACTGAAAACAGTAAGAATTGGTTACAGTTCTGTATATCCTACTAGGGATGTACAATCAAATTGCTGTGTTTTAAAATCACTTACAGTTACTGTTAGTGTGGTTATGCCAGCAACTCAATATGCATTTAGGTTCATTTTTTTATTTCCTTTTCAATTTTTAAAAATTGTTTTTCAATTAAATTTTATACTAATGTAACATATTTAGAGAGTTACAAAGTTAACAAAACAAGTACATTCAAAGAAGATAATCTTTTAACATTATCCCTTTTACTCTACTCTCTTCCTCCTACTTTAGGTGACCAAATTTAATGATTTATCCATTTTTTATGCTTAAATGCATATTTATATGCTCATTTACTTAGATAAAATAAATGTGTATTGTACCACCACCTTGTTTAATTGCTGATGTTCAATATATCTCTTCTTAATAGATTATAGAGTATAATTATTGTGTGGAGTTAAAATAAATAATTCAGTTTCCTATTAAGAAACATTGGAGTTGTTTTCTTTATATATTATTAGTAACCTTGTGCATATATATTTTCATATTTTTGTCAGTGTGCCTATGTATGGGATAGACTCCTAGAAGAAGGATTGACAGCTACCAAAGACACACTGATAATGTATTCAAATACATATTTCTCATCATAACCTCACCAATATAAATGAATACTAACTTTTAGATTCATGCCAATATAATAGCTAAAAGGATTGGGGTCCCACTGTAGCTTTAATTTACATTTCTTTTAAATTGTATGAGGTTAAGTTTCTTTTAATACAATTAAGTGGTATTGTATTGCTTTTCTTAGAACCTATTCATTCACTAGCACATTTTATACAGAGTTCTTCTTCTCTCTCTGTAAAAGCTAAATGTATTTTAAAAATATTAACCCTCTGACCAGGATATATATTACAAATATTTTCCCTAGTTTCTCCAGTTTTCATTTTTCTTTCTTTAGCTTGTGATACCTTTTGCCATGTGAAAGTTTATAATATGCACATGTATGTATGCTTGTATATAGGTAACAGGTAAACTATATTATGTATGGGTCTCTATATAAAATCTTTTTTTTTCTGTATTTTTGGGTTATATTTAGTAAGATGATTCCTGTTCTCACATTAGAAAATAATTTACCTATGTGTTCTTTTAGTGAACCAGTTTTCTTTTAGTATTTACTTTTATATTTAAATTTCTGATACATTTAGAAATCATCCTTGTGATGGGAGAAATGTACTTATTACAATTTTTTTCTACATGGCTATTCAATTACCCTAGTTCAGTTCAGTCGCTCAGTCGTGTCCGACTCTTTGTGACCCCATGAATTCCAACCTGCCAGGCCTCCCTGTCCATCACCAACTCCCGGAGTCCACCGAAACCCATGTCCATTGAGTCACTGATGCCATCCAACCATCTCATCCTCTGTCGTCCCCTTCTCCTCCTACCCTCAATCTTTCCCAACATCAGGGTCTTTTCAAATGAGTCAGCTCTCTTGCTTTTTCCATGATCCAGCGGATATTGGCAATTTGGTCTCTGGTTCCTCTGCCTTTTCTAAAACCAGCTTGAACATCAGGAAGTTCACGGTTCACATATTGCTGAAGCCTGGCTTGGAGAATTTTGAGCATTACTTTACTAGCATGTGAGATGAGTGCAATTGTGTGGTAGTTTGAGCATTCTTTGGCATTGCCTTTCTTTGGGATTGGAATGAAAACTGACCTTTTCCAGTCCTGTGGCCACTGCTGAGTTTTCCAAATTTGCTGGCATATTGAGTGCAGCACTTTCACAGCATCATCTTTTAGGATTTGAAATAGTTCAACTGGAATTCCATCACCTCCACTAGCTTTGTTTGTAGTGATGCTTCCTAAGGCCCACCTGACTTCTCATTCCAGGATGTCCAGCTCTAGGTGAGTGTGAGTGATCATACCTTCATGATTATCTGGGTCGTGATGATCTTTTTTGTACAGTTCTTCTGTGTATTCTTGCCACTTCTTAATATCTTCTGCTTCTGTTAGGTCCATACCATTTCTGTCCTTCATTGAGCCCATCTTTGCATGAAATGTTCCCTTGATATCTCTAATTTTCTTGAAGAGATCTCTATTCTTTTCCTTTCTATTGTTTTCCTCTATTTCTTTGCATTGATTGCTGAGGAACGCTTTCTCACCTCTCCTTGTTATTCTTTAGAACTCTGCATTCACATGGGTATATCTTTCCCTTTCTCCTTTGCCTTTCACTCCTCTTCTTTTCACAGCTAATTACCCTAATACTACTTATTAAAATTTCATGTCCTTTATGCCAATTTGAGAAACAAAATTGTTTTAGATTATATATATTTATATAGTATATATATTAAATTCACACATGCAGTTTTTAAATCTGGATTTTCTATTTATTGCATTTATGTGGTAGCTTTAAAATTAAATCATATTCTTTGATACTGTCCTTGGCTCTTGTAAAAGGTGAAGCTTAATTCTCCCACCCTTGATGAAGGATGGATTTAGTGGCTTACTACTATACAATAGCGTATGGCAAAAGTGATGATATGTCGGTTTAGAGATTAGATAATGAAAGACTATGGCTTCCATCTCAGGTTTGAGTTCTCTCTCTAAATATATAAATTAACTTAAGAGATGCTACCTTTACATTGAATATTACTATTTGAATCCATGATATATTTTCCCATTTTTCTAAGTCTACTTTTGAGCTTTTTATGAGTATTTTCTTTTGCTGATGGGCTTCCCTCATAGCTTAGTTGTAAAGATTCCAGCTGCAATGCAGGAGACTCTGGTTCAATTCCTGGGTCAGGAAGATCCGCTGGAGAGGGATAGGCTACCCACTCCAGTATTCTTGTGCTTCCCTTGTGGTTCAGCTGGTAAAAAATCTGCCTGCAGTGCAGGAGACTTGGGTTCAATCCCTGGGTTGGGAAGATCCCCTGGAGAAGGGAAAAGACTACCCACTCCAATATTCTGGCCTGGAGAATTCCCTGGGGTCACAAAGAATCCGACATGACTGAGTGACTTTCATTTTCTTTTGCTGATAAGTGTTTTGTATATTTCTTGTTAAATCTATGTTTCTGAAATTTTTCTCTTTGCTGTGACAAATGGGCTTCCCAGGTGGCTCAGTGGTAAAAAAATCCACCTGCCAATGCAAGAGGCACAAAGATGAGGGATTGATCCCTGGGTCAGGAAGATCCCCTGGAGGAGGAAATGGCAACCCACTCCAGTATTTTTGCCTGGAACATCCTATGGACAGAGAAGTCTGGTGGGCTACAGTCCCTCGTGTTGCAGAGTCAGACATGACTAAACACACACACATGATAAATGGAGCCTTTCCTTCCATACCCCCTCTCCCCACATCCTTGTACTTATCTTTATACTCATCCTCCTCCTTCTCCCTTTCTTCTTAATTTTGCAGCTTTTATACACAAATACATTTGACTTCTGTATGTTCATTTTATAACCTCCTAAAAGTTATAAAAGGGGTAAGTAAGTTGTGCGCCTCTCACACACGCACAAAAAAGTGTCTACATTATAATCCTTGGAATCCGTGAGTATGTTAGATTAAATGGAAAGAGAAATTAAGGTTGCAGATAGAAGTAGGTGTTGCTAACCAACTGACCTTAATTTAGTGAGATTATCCTAGTTAAACAGGTGTGGCCAATGTAATTACCAGCATCAGGTAAGAGCGGGCGTGGAAGGCAGGAGAGAAAATTGTTAGTGCAGTGTGATCTGGGAAAGATTTGAGTTGCTGTTTCTAGCTTTGCAGATGGAAGGGGCCACAAGAAAAGGAGTAAGAATGGCTTCTAGAAGCTGGGAAAGGCCAGGATACGGATTTTTCCCTAGAACCTTCAGAAAGTATGTCATCTTGCCAACGCCTAGTGAGACCCAGAACTGTAAGTTAATATATTGTTGTTGTTTTAAAGCTATTATATTTTGGTAATTTGTTACAGGAGCAATAGAATACAATGCACTTGAAATGTATTGAATTTTCTTACTGTTTTCAGTGTTTTTGCTATTGATTCTTTTCAGGTTTTGCATATATTTGGTCATGTCATCTGAAAAAAATGATCATGTCATACCAGTTTCAATCTGTAAGATTCTGAGTGCTTTGGCTGGTATCTTTAAAACAATGCTAGTGAATATAGTGGTAATCTTTATCTGTTCCAGGCTTTACTTTGAAAACCTCTATTATTTCCACATTTAGGGGCTGACTTCTGAGTTAAACCATGTATGTTTTATCATGTTAAGAAAATATCCATCAATTCCAGTTTTGTTGGTGTTAAATTTTTTCAAATGTTTTCCTGTGTCCATGAAGATAATCAAAAGGGTGCTTGTCTTAACTCTATTAGTAAGATGGTGGGATTCTGTTTGCAGATATTTTAGTAGAGAATTTTACTTTGATATTTAGAAGTGAAGTAGACCTGTGTTTTAATTTTTGGTTATTTTTTGTGTCATATATTGAAGTCACTATTATAACTTCCTTTTCATAATTAATTTGAAAGAAAGGAAAGAAGTACTGATATATGCTGCAACATGGGGGAACCTGAAAAACTGTATGCTAAATAAAAGAAGCCAGACAGGAAAGGCAACTTATTGTATGAATTAATTTATATGAAATGTCTAATAAAGTCAACTCTCTAGAGTCGGAAAGTAAATTAGTGGTTGCCTAGGGCTAGAGGTGAGAATGAAGATTAGCTGCAAATGGGTGAGGGGATCTTACTGGAGTGATGGAAATGTTAAAAGCAGATTGTGGTGATAAAAGCACAACTTGGCAATTCACTAAAACTTATTAACTTTTACGTTTAAAACGAAGTTTTTTTTTTTTTTTTTTTTAACTTCTTTGGCCTCATCAGGTCTAAGTTGTGGCAAGTGGGATCTTTGCTATGTCACGCAAGATCTTTTCTTTGCCGTGGTGGGGCAGGAACGCTGTAGACATGGCATACCAGCTTTGGAGCCTGTAGGCTCAGTGCCTGTGGTGGCATGCGGGGCTTATTTGCTCTGTGGCATGGGGTATCTTAGTTCACCAACCAGGGAAGGTGGGTTTTATGGTATGAAAATTATACCTCCGTGAAGTTGTTAAAGACAGAATTTGTTTTTTAATTGATACTGTGTGCTCAGTTGTGTCCGACAATGTATGACCACATGGACTGGCTCCATGTGGTTTCCCAGGCAAGAAAGTGGGTTGCCATTTCTTCCTCCAGGGGATCTTCCCAATTCAGGAATCAAACCTACCTCTCTTGTGCCTCCTGCACTGGCAAGTGGGTTCTTTACCACTGAGCCACCTGGGAAGCCCCAGTTGAAATGTAGTCTACCCAAATTATATAGTTATATTTAATAGGAAAAAAAAAAAGTTGGAAGTTTCCTTCCTTTTCTATTCTTTGGAATAGCTTAAGTAACATGTAGATTACATGGTATATAAATGTATGGTAGTGTACCTGGTGGAAATACTGATCGTGGTGATTTATTGTGTGTACTGGAAGAGGAGAAACAAGGTCTTAAATGATTTTCTCTGTTTCCTTGATGATGATTGGCCTGTTCAGACTATCTGTCTCCACTGAGTCAACTAGGTAAGCAGTGTATGTCTTTTTAAAAAATTTATTTCATTTTGGTTTTAAAGTATATTTGAAGGGATGTGCAAATATATTATTTATCTTAAAAAATTCTTCAATTATTTTCCACTCATTTTTAATATTTGTGTTTCCTCTCCTTTGCCCTTAATTTGATCAGTTAATAGATTGGGTTTTTTGTTGGCCTTATTTCAAACAATGATACATATTTGGATCTGCAAAATGTGTTTTGTTGTCAGTTTTTCTGAGTGAATTCTCCTTGGTAGGCACTTCAATATTGACAATATATATATATATATATATATATATATACACACACACATGTATATATATGTATGTTTCAGGAGCAGTCCTTGAGTTGCAAATTTCAGTAGTTCTCTTCCATGGCTTCAGTTTTCTTCTTTGAGGATACCTGTTGTACATATATTGCATCTTTTTTCCTTACATTGTGTATCGGTGACTTTCTCTTGAAATTTGCTATTCCTTTTGTAGCTTTTTAAACATCTTAATTGGGGTGGAAAGTAATTTATATATTGTAGAGTTCACCCACTTTGTGTGCAGCTTCATCATTTTTAGTAAATTTAGATAATTATTGAATAATCACAATAATTTATGAACACTTTCATCACCTTATGCCAGAGCATGAAATAAGCCATGTTAAATATTAACTTACAAGGGATGAAATATTGTTTTAAAAAAATCTCTAAATAAATGAGAATTAAATAGAAATCAATAACAAAAATTTGGGAAATCTCCAAATATTTGAAATCACACAACTTATTTTATAAGTAACACAAAAATAAAAGAATCATTCACCTATAGAATGTTCCACACACACACATGGCTTCCTTGAAGTCTTTGTTTGCTAAGTACAGAGTTTAAAATCATTAGAGTTTCTAGTGAAGAGTATATGGATAACAAGTTTCTGTTTCTTTGAATTTCTCCTGATTTTTGGTTGAAATCTAAACAGTTTGGATGATATATGCTACTAACTTCAAATTGATTTTTTTCTTAACTTCTTTTTGTTGTTTGGCTTTTTGCAGGGGAGGTGGTTATGATTTATTTTAGAAATGTAACTATACTTATTTGTAGACATCTTTCTCCTGTTGTTTGTGATTGCTGATACATGCTCAGTTCTTTTATTTTGATTTTTTAAAGTGTGGATTCTTTTGCTTTGTCCTGTGACTACATGGCTTATGAGGTAGTCAATGATGTAAGCAGAGGTTGTATAAAAATTTTTCAAGTTCATAGGCTGTGATGGATATGTGTATGAGTTGAAGAGTACATTCAATGCTCATCTACTCCTCAGCTCTCTTTGCCTTTTAATTTCCACTATTTTCCTTTGAGTCCTCTTGTATATATATGTTCAGAGTTTTCTAGTCAGCCAGGGATGTGTGTAGGACTTAACTGGTTCTTCCATATTCTCCTGGGATATCTCTTAAATTTCTGGCTGGTTTGCCACTCACCCCAACTGTAAGTTTTCCCATTTATTTTCTGTGGGAATTTGTTGTGTTCTAGAAATGCCAGGTTTGGCTGACAAAGCTAGAAATTTTAATCATGTAGTGGAAATTGACTATCTTTCTGACAGTAAAGCAGCTGATTTTGCAGCAATATATATCCTCTGGCAAAGCTACAGATCTCAACAACGAAATGTGAGGGAATGTGCGTATGTGTGTGGGGCGGGGTATGGGGTGAGATGGGGGAGTGGTATTATTTGAAGACAGAAGGGGCAGAAATTACTGCTATTTTAACCAAAGTCCAAGCAATTTTTTAAAAATACTTTTTGATGTGTTTTATATCTTTAGTCTATTTAAATTCTGTTAAATAGTTATTTTTGAGAAGTTTGTTCAGCTAAATATATTTTTCCTCACAAAGTGGATTCACTCACCTCTACTTAGCACCATAGCCAAAGTACCGCATGTGATTTCTTTGGTTTTAAAATTTGTTCCTTATCACATTCTATTTCTCTTAAGATGGCTGCTGTTTATTCACTCTTCTGTTTCTTCATATGGTATAACTTTGTTCCTTTGTGAAATGATTTTTAATTTCATTTCATTTTTTTACAGATTATTTTTCTCTTGCACTCTGTTTCTAATTCTCATTTTTTTTTCCACATTTTCTATTTATTTTCATTTTGCCTATTTTTAAATATTTGGTTACAATTTTTATGTTTTGTGTGAACTTTTTTGGGCATGCTTTTGTTATCCATGAGAATATTATTTTCTTCTTAAATGTTGTATAGGATTCCTTTTACATTGTACATTTTTACATAAGTTTAGTTTACTTAAACTTTTGGGAACAAGTGGTCAGGATAGTTATCCTATTTTCATGACCTTCAGTTCAGTTCAGTTCAGTCGCTCAGTCATGTCCGACTCTGTGACCCCATGAATCACAGCACACCAGGCCTCCCTGTCCATCACCAACTCCCGGAGTTCACTCAGACTCACGTCCATCGAGTCAGTGATGCCATCCAGCCATCTCATCCTCTGTCGTCCCCTTCTCCTCCTGCCCCCAATCTCTCCCAGCATCAGAGTCTTTTCCAATCCTGATTTGGTTGTTTTTGCAAAAGATCAAAACACTTTGTGAGGTTTACTTGCCTTTCTGTCCTTACAGCTTTTACCTGGGCCTTTTCTCTATTCTGCTCTCTTTCTTGCCAGCTTGCTTAACTTACATTCTAGTCTCAGCAGTTTATTTTTTGTATGTGTCTCTGTGCAGGAAAAGAGTTTAGGTTTTTGTCTGTCTTTAGTTTTTAAGTATTCCTATCGCCAAGACTGCTTCAGCCTTCTCACCTTGCTATGTGTTGTATTTTCTCATGACATTAAGTGTTTAGACTTCTCTCAATTACAGCTGCTTTTTCAGATTGACCTGCCCCCTATTCTGATAAATGCCTGTTGGATACTTTGGGGTTCACTGTTGGCTTTTCTTTTCTTCCTCCCACAGAGCTATTAATGCCATGTTGTACTTACTGATACTGATGTTTTGTCCCCATCTGCTCTTATTTTACATTCATGTAGATGATTTATCACCAAGTGTTTTGTAAATATTGTCTGTTGTTACTTAATTTTGCCATTCTACTTGTTCTGTTTCTATGGAAGGATTTAGGTAGCTTCAAAAATCATGCTGCAGGAATTCCATTTCAAGTGTCATTCAATTAAGCAGTTAATTGACTTAATCTTCCCATAGAAAGCAACTATAAATAATGGTCAAAATGCAAAAGACAGTGATTGAAAGGCCCTGAGGGATTATTAAAAGCGGGCAGAGTATAAGTGGAACTGGACACTCCAATGACAGGAATAACATTCTTACCCATTTTCTTTAACTTTTAGCCAAAGGAAAAGCTATTAGAAAATTTACAGTTCTTATTATCTGAAAAGACAAACAACAGATTTCTGGACAACCACCCTCTGGATACTGAGGGAGAAATCCAAGAAGGAAGAGAAAAAGAGCAGAAGTCCCATAGTTGGTATTTCAACTTTGTTCAGGTATCTAGCTGAGCTGTAAATCATGAATGCCCAAGATATACTCTAACTCAATATAAAACAACTAAACTTTCATTTGATCTTTTACTCAGGAGACAGATTTTTTTGGTTGAGTTCCAGCAAGTTAATGGCCCATTTGAAAAAAATATATCACCACCCTTAGGAAGACTATAACAGAATCCAAAGACTACAAAACATATGGCAGTAAGTCCAATATAGTATCCAAAGTTGGTGGATAGATAAGGAAAATGTGAATTCCTTTTAAGAAAGAAACAATAAGGACACCAATTCTTAAATATCTGCATATTGAAATTTGAACTAGGGTTTAAAACAATGATTATAATTATGCTAAAGAGCATAAAGGAAAATATATTCCCAGTAAATGAGAAAATGAGAAATAATAAAAATTCTGTATCTGAAAATAAAAACTCAATAAAGGCTTTAACAGAAGACTGAAAAAAATAATAATAATAACTAAGGGCTGGGAACTTGGCAAATTTGGTAAAAACATAAACGCTGATATTTAAGAGCCTCTGCAAATCCATTCAGGAATAATTACAAGAACAACCTCTTGAAGGTACATTATAGTCAAATTTGTGAAAACAGAAAGAAAAAACTTAAGAGCAGAAAAGACTATATTGACTTTTACTTACAAAGGAAACACTATTTGTATGTTGCCTGATTTAGCAGAAACTATGGAACCCAAAAAACACTGGGACATGTCATTAAAATACAGACGGTAAAACCTGTCACCCCACACTTCTATATCCAACAAAATTATCCTTTCGGAATAAAGGTGAAAGAGAGATATTTTCAAAGAAAAGAAAACTGAGATAATTCATTGACAAGTGATCTGTACCACAAGAAATGTTAAAGGAAATTCCTGAAGTTGTATAAGTTATGTAAAGTTGAATATAAGTAATTTATATTCTATTTGTATCACACATAGGAAAAGCAGATCTAATTGGCCTAATTTGGAGATCATCTTAAACAGTTATGTTAACTTAGTTACTAATCATAATGTTAATTGTGATTGCATTGCATTTTTATCAATATGTTTTGTGCATTCTAAGTCTTATACATTCAGTATCTTATTCAGTCCTCTCAATCTGTCTGAGAATAGGTATTGTTATTCCCACTTTTATAGATGAGGAAAATGAACTAACTGGTTCAAAGACTCATCCAAAGGCAGACTCCTAATATGTAGTGGGGGCTTCCCTGATAGCTCAGTTGGTAAAGAATCCACCTGCAATACAGGAGACCTGGGTATGATTCCTAGGTAGAGAAGATCTCCTGGAGAAGGGATAGGCTACCCATTCCAGGTTTCTTGGGCTTCCCTTGTGGCTCAGCTGGTAAAGAATCTGCCTGCAACGCAGGAGACTTGGGTTCAATCCATGGGTTGAGAAGATCCTTTGGAGAAGGGTAAAGGCTACCCACTCCAGTATTCTGGCCTGGAGAATTCCATGGACTATATAGTCCATGGGGTCGCAAAGAGTCAGACATGACTAAGAGACTTTCACTCATTCACTCACTCAAAATGTAGTGGAGCCATGTTTCTAGACTCGTCTCTCTCACTTTTAGTTGTATATTTTTTGCATCTGTGTTCTAATACACTTATGTTAATCAAATACTAGCAATTAGACCAGATATCTATTAAAAGATCATAACAATCCATGTAGTATTGAAATTGGTAGCTTTCCTCTCTCTTTTAACCCCAAATTAGAATACTTAGTCTTTTGTTAGTAACAGACTATAATTTCAAAAATATTTTATCAAGTCATAGAATAAAAGCAGAGCACATAATTTGGCTTCATGTAGAAACTATTTTACTGGGAATAGTGAGGCTGAAATTATTAAAAAAAACACAAGTTGAAAATTTTTCCTTGGCCTACTGAATAATAATAGTCACTGGATTTTGACCTTTGTCACTTTTATTGTATAAAAAGCATATATAAGGGAAAAGTGGGATCCAAACAATTTGAATCTTCATGAAGAACCTGAGAAATAGATCTCCAAGTTCCTCTGAAATACTTATTTTTATATCTCCCTTGTGGAAGACAGTTTGAACCAACTTGAACCAACTTCCATTATAATATTGTGACTAAAATTTGAACTTGACATGGCCTGGAAAATTAAAAATTGGAAAATTCTCTTTCTCTTCCCAAGAATACTTTTGGAATAAGTATGTGATGTAATTCTGGTGAACGAAACATAAAAAGATGTTGCTATAATGTGCCTATTCCTAAGGTATTACTCATCCTTTGAAACCACATATATGGCCTTATAATTTCTACTCAATGGCAAGCTGAAGATTAAAAAAAATCTCAAGCTTAGACTATAGTTGGAACTTCATGATATGTCATACCAGGTAGAAGTGGGTTGTTATTGAAATGTAACATCTGAGTCATCTCAGTGGGCAAAAATTTGTGATTTCTATTATACTTGACCTCAAAGGTCAAGAGTGATAAAAATTATTTGGCAGCATCTAATAATCTAACTTGATAATATATAGAAAGGAAGAAAACTAAAGTATCGGTGTCAAGAAAGTTTGGAGTAGAGATTAATGAATGAAGCACTCAAAATGACCTCAAAGCTTGAATTCTTCCCAGAAGAATCCCAGTGACTCTCTTTGGATATCTGTCACTTCTGGTTTTGAAGTGAGTTGACTCAAAGCTCAGGTGAAATAAAAGTTACACGTGGGCCCAGCAATGTGTGTCCCTGCAACAAGGATGGCTTTGTTGTGGAGTGCATGAAGTATACAACTTATCAACAGTGACCAAGACTGAACACCTGTTATGGTATCGTATACATCAGGACCTCGTGGGAAGTTAATTATAGTGGTTCATGTCATGGTAAAGGGGAAATAAGTTGTCTTTGCCAGAGAAAACCTGCATTCTCTATTTAAATCTTCTTTCCTTGCTCTTCATGTAGGTACTTTAATAAGCAAATGTATACTTTGTGACTGCCTTATGTATTACTGCAATGCTGTTTCATGTAACATGCCTCCAAACAAGACATTACCGTAAAACTGAAAGACAGTAAGCTATTAGCCATGTGATATATAACTCTTTAAGATTAATCTTAATTCTCACTTAATTCTATGAAGTCTTCTTGAATACATCTTTGATAATAATTATTTCCTTTCCTGATTTCACAGCCCTTTAGATTTTTTTTTTTGCCTTTTATTTGCTCAGTGCTTCTTTTTTTTTTTTTTTTAAACTTTACAATATTGTATTGGTTTTGCCAAATATCGAAATGAATCCGCCATAGGTATACATGTGTTCCCCATCCTAAACCCTCCTCCCTCCTCCCTCCCCATACCATCCCTCTGGGTCGTCCCAGTGCACCAGCCCCAAGCCTTTAGATTTTTACATCATTTAAGTTATCCTAGCACGGGGGAGCCTGGTGGGCTGCCATCTATGGGGTCGCACAGAGTCAGACACGACTGAAGTGACTTAGCAGCAGCAGCACTCTCTATCTTGTTCTATCATTCAGCCTTTCATATGTGCCCTGCTTTATTAAATTTCAGGCTTTTAAACAAAATCTTAATTCATTCGTTTGCCTTGGTCTACCAGAATATTTTACACATGTAAGATACTGAAAGATTATTTGCTGATGACAATCATATTCACAGAACCTTAAAATTGTATGTGATTTTAAAGGGCATTGAAACCTCAACTCTTCCAGTAAAATCTCTTTTTTGAGAATGCTTTACTTTTGTGGGAAAAAAAAAAGAAATCATGATTGGCTGAAATAAATTGAAAACCCCTTTCATTACGTAGCCATGGTCCAGAACAGTGTAAGTTTGGTGGATGCACACGTGATCTTCTATTACTCTTCTATTCCTTGTGAGTTATGCTTCAAATGTTTATATTTAAAAAGCAGGTCAAGTTATTTTTATCTTACCTGTTAAAGAAAAGCAGTTGTTCCTCTTCTTTGTAGCTTGCAATGTTTAGTTCTAATAACATAATAAATTTTAAAGTTTATCTTCCATGTCTCCTAGAATGTAAGCTCCATAGGGATAGGAATTCCTTCCCCCAACTCTGTTATATCGTAGTATTTAGTAAAGTGCCTGTCATAGAATAGGGATTTTATATATCATTGTTCTTTTGTTGTGTGTGGTTAAGTCTTTCAACTAAAACAAAAGACACCTATAAAAGGTAGTAGACAAAATTTAAAAATAGAACTTTATAAAAGTGAATATACTTATTTTAAGGTCTTTCTATCCAGAAGCAGAGATTAGGAGTCATTTTTGTAGATAAAAACACGTGTATGATAGGGATTTGCTGAATCCATAACTGCTTTCAACAGTTCTTCCCCTTAGTGAACATTATAGAATGTTCTAAATAAATATTATGAGAACCACAGCTAATACCACAAACTTATTTACATAAACCCAAACCTGATTTTCAATCCTAATGATTGCCTGGCTTTTCAAGAGTGATTCTAGTTAGTGTTAAATGACTTTTCTAAAAAGCATACATCAACAGTTTAATTATTAAGATATCACTGTACTGACAGAGATTGGCCTGACCCAGAGGTTGGTGGAGTCTACTTCAAAATTTCATTTCTGAAAGTTGACGATTCTGTACATATTCTGTTGTTTTACTTGAAAATCATTTGATAGAGGGCTTTTAAAAAGAACTGGATATTTCCTAACTCAAGTCTTAAGAGAGTAATTTTAAGAGAGGACCAATTTCAGTTTGGAGTTCTCAAAAGAATTTGGTTCACCTTCATCATTGATCTCTCTGTTTGAAGTGTTCATTTACCATCCTGACATAATCTAGGGCTGCACTGCGTGATGTTGATGATACTTTTGTCAACGTGAAGAATGCAGTGCCATTGTTATAGAAATAGAACAAGAAACAGAGACCTTAATATGTACCATCTGTTTTACAAAAGCGTTCAATGTGGTAATGTATTTGCAATACCAGAAGCAATATCTCTAAGACATGAAATGAACATATGTTGTCTAAGAGCCTTCAGGCTGACATTGAAAAAGAGAAAAGATAGTACTTCAAGGCAAATACTGTCCCAGTAGAAAGACTGCCAGATCCAATATGGCTCAGCCTATTGACAAGTCTCTGGTGAACAACTTCATATAAAGATTTTCACATTGTTATGGGTTGTACAGCTCTCTCTGGCCCATCTTTTCAGCATGAGTAAAATAGTAGCAAACACCCTCTTTGTCACTCTGGGTACTTTACTGTTTCAGAGCAACAGATGTTGTCAGAAAAAGTCACACCATACAATAAAGTGCTTGAATGATTATTTCTAGGACTGGAGTGAAACTGAAACTGCCTTTTGATGAATAAGTAGATAGCTTTAAATACAGAGATGAAAATTCAACCACTAAACGTTATGTTAAAATATCTAGCTATTTAGCATAAATGAAAATTATTAATTTTAAGAACAGTAGCTTATACAATTCTCATATATGTATTGATTACTGACAAATTCTGACCTCATTTTCCTAGATACTCTATATTTTACAATGTAAAATTAAGATATATATATTTATGAATATTGCAGTATGTACATAGCCATAAGGCTGTATATGTCATATTTGTATTAGTGTGCATGAGAAGAAATTACAAAGGTCAAATGATGGATTATTAAGCCCATTAGGAGGAAGAATAGTTAACTAGCTTAACAAGTGTTAGTTTGCTTATATTTCAGTTCCAAAGATTCAATATGGCTTTAAGTTATATTATGCCATAATCAGGCTTAGCTCTTCATAAACATGTCAATATGAAATATAAGCCTTACATTTTAAAAACAGTTGAAAAAATACAGCAGTGGACTTGGAGCCAGAAGATCTGGCTTTGAGTCTCCAATCTCCATTTATAAGGTGCATGACCTGAGGTAAGGCTGACCTGGGGTCACCCTTCAAGGCCTCAATTATGTTAACTATAAATAAGAGGGTTGAACTAAATGATCTCTAAGCTTCTTTCCAAATTTAAGAACTCTCATTGCAAATAGACAGTCATTATCACAGTTTAAAATGGAGGGAAAAACGTGTTTGAAGCATAAAGTCAAGATAATGAGCTCTCTTATTTTATGTATTTTGTGTTTAAAACTATACACTGACCTACAGGAAAGTTTCCTTAAACCATGTTCATAGAAGAGATCTAATTGTTTATATATTTCACAATGGAATTGTTCACATTTTTGTCCAGATTCCTTCTAAATCTCACTTCTGTTTTTTCCTAAAACCCTTCTTTGTGACTAGTATGTTAGTTGTTGAACGGGTAAAGAATGATGCTTGCCTCCTGACCCCATAACAAGCATGCTTTTGTGTTTCCAGAGCTTTTTGTATTTAGAAGTAGTTCTTTGATTATTAATGGAAAGTTAATTTTAAAATAAAATTTATCTTCCATTTAAATGACTTCTTCACAATCACTCTCATGACCTGACAAAAGTCTAGGATTTATTACAGACATCTCTGTTGCCATTCAAGTTACAATTCAAGGATACTTCTAATCAGGAGATTTTGGTTTTCATTGGGGGTGGTAGTTTAGGCAACAGGTCCATCTTCTTCTCTCAACCCACTTTCCTTAACAGTACAGCTCTTTGGACTGTGCATCTCAAAAGAGCAGGAAAATTGTTCACTAATTGCTGCAGAGAATCTAGAAACATAAATCCAACTTCTCAGCTGAGATTTGTAAAGGAAGCTTTTCCACATTCTCCATAATTAGTAACTTATTTCCTTATCATACCCTAAATCTAGTCCCTGATCATCATTCCCTCCTTATTTTGTTACCCAGCCTATGCTATTAATGTTATATATTATGCTACCCTGACGAGTTTCACAGAGCAGTGAATGCTCTAGGTACCCTTGAATTTAGAGCTTTATTCAAACTGCTGCCTGGTCTCTTGACCTGTCAACAGTCAGGGGTAGATCAACAGAAATTCTTCTCTCTGCTATGGGTCAGAGGAAAGCCACTGATGAAATTCACTTCCAACCACGCAAAGTTCAAAGGCACTAGCTTGAGTGGTGCGTGTGTTTATTCAGGAACATGTGGATCTGATGAGTGCGAGGAGATTGGTGCAGTATGGCTCAGATGCAAGTCATTGAGTATAATTGATTTTTAATGGCCTGGCTACCTGCCACCAGATGTTCATCAATTAGGTACGCTTTCGAAAGCAACACAGCTGCTTATTTCATGCTGACTATCCAGTGGCTGAGGGATCGTTACATACTGTAAGAAACCAACTCTGTGTAGTGCGACCATACGTTCAGTTTGCTCTCAACCAATTATGATGGAGGCCTATAAGTATTAATAATACCTTCTTTCTCTTTCTCAAAATATCCCAGTTTGGAAAATAAAGCACTCGGACATCGTACCTAGTTGTCATGCTGGTCCATGCACCATACAAAGCTAAGTGTATCATTGACTTGTCATTTCCAACTTTCTCCCATGCCTCCTCTCAACTTACTCAAAAGTTCTGAAATGTATAAGATCCTTTTTATTTTCATTGAAATAGCCTCATGGAGACTTGGTTCTCCTATCTGTAGTCTCAGGAAGAAGGTATTGCTATTGTTGTGCTTGTTATTTGTCTCATCTCTTGTTAATGCTGAGAAATCCAATGCCATTCTGATATCTGAACCACACAGATTTAGTAAATTAAAACAGGGCAAACTTATCCTTGAGATCCAGAGGACAAGGGCTTCCCAGGTGGCCAGTGGTAAAGAATCCTCCTGCCAATACAGGAGACAAGGGTTCAATCTTGGGGTCGGGAAGATCCCCTGGAGAAGGAAATGGCAACCCACTCCAGTATTCTTGTCTGGAAAATCCTGTGGACAGAGGAGCTTGGTGGGCTACAGTCCACTGGGTTGCAAAGAATAGGACATGACTGAATGACTGAGCACATACACACATCACTCTGACAATGGCACTTCTGCTTCCCACTTCCACATTTACAGACCCTTGTGGTTACTTTGGACCAACTGTAATAATCCAGTATAATCTACTTATTTTATGGTCAACTGACTAGCCATCTTAAGCCCCTCGCTGTGTAAACTAACATCTTTGCAGGTTCTAGTGGGGTAGGATGTGAACATCTTTGAGGTGCCATGATTCTCCCTATCACAGACTCTTACAGGCTGATGCAGGGTTAAGCATTCAGCATACTCATCAGCATTTCTAGTTAGATATCTCATTGGTATCTCAAACCAAACTCAAAGCCAAATTCTTGATCTTTGTTGTCCATAAATCTGTTCTCCCTTTAGCCTTCAATTTTTCAGTAACTAGGCATACCAAAAATTTTAATTGCCAAAACAAATTATTGACACCCTGTATATTCTTACATTTGCATCAAATCCATGAGCATGTTCTATTTGCTCTATTTTCAAAATAAATCTGGGATTCAAAACTTCCTTCCTTACTACCAGTTGCCCAGAGCAGCTTTTAGAATATCATAAGTATTAGTAGTTCATGAATGAGCTAATTTCTTTCCCAATTACATGATTACATACATTTTTAAGAAGTTTCTATGTTGGTTTGTAGCTTTCTGTTTGATTGCCTTTAATTCAGATGATAATTTATTGAATTAAAATATATATCTTTAATAAGTATTTGTTCTCAATGCAAACTAAGGTATATATGATTTAGTCAGGATTCTTAATTGAGAACAACAGAAATTATTAATTTAGGCAGACAAATTTAAATATAGGTTGCAAAAAAAAAAGAATCATGAGGTTTAAAAAAAGCAGGTCCTGAAAATAGGACTTAGTGCAGCCACATTATTCATCCCAACACTGCTGGAACCCTACCTGTTATACAAACCAAGGCATTGGCACTGGTGTTTTGTTCCTCTTCTTTTATGATTTCTTGAATTTTCTTCCTAGCAATATTTTATTCTGTGTAACAACCACCATTCTTAACCTATCCCATTATTGAATGGAAAGACACAATCAATTGTAAATGAAAATGACATGAAAGATAAAAGTACCTGATTTGAATTCCCTACAACTTGTTTGTTCTTTTATTCTTTTATATTTTCATAATGTTATAACCAATAATCCCTTGTGTTTGCATTTCCTCTTACACATAAGTTGTGTTGATTACAAAAAGAAGCTGAACATTACATTTTTGAATCTTGATGATATAAATATCAAATGTTTTTGAAAGTTAAGATTCCCAGTATTCAAATAATTCCCTTGAAGTGAAGAGGAAACCAAAGGACCAGATACAGTCCTTCAATTTTTGCAGTTGAAACGCTCTTCATGTTAGATTATATTTATTCTAAATGGCCAAACACAGTGATGCTCTGTCTTAGTTTGCAATGTGTATGACTCGCACAGTTAATAGTAGTGGGTCAAACAGTGGTGACTAATGAGGCTAATAAGACTTATTCTGTGTTGGAGCTAACAAATCCTTTATCAGTACTTCAACCACTCTGCTTATGTGCCCTCATTGTTAAGATTATGCCTTTCATCTATGGAAACCAATCCCTTTCATATACAATTTCAGCAAGAAGCTTATAAAATGTGTATTAAAGCAGTATTGACTTGTCTAACAATAAAAAGTACAATTAGGCTTCCAACACAGAGCATTTCTAATTTGCATAAAAACCTCTCTAACCTATTCCTTTTACTGCAGAATATAACCAAAAGGTTATATTCTGTTCCATGCACCAGTAATTACTCTAAAATCACTAGACAGATGTACCTATGTAATATTGTTCCATTCTTTATGCAGATCATTAAAATTGAATTTATATGTAAGATATATTAATAGGAAAATACCAGTAAAAATCATTATAAAAAGTGACCACACACAATGGTTTCCTTCTATATACTATCACATAATGTAATAATTTAAGACAGTTTCTTACTGAGATCCACTGTCTTGATGAAAAAAATAAACTCAAGGATAAGACTAAAGAGGTACTTTTATGACACCTTTTAATTGAGACTTCTAATTTACATAATATTTAGTTTTAAAGGACAACTTTTAATCACCAGAAGAGTAATTAGGAACAAACCTTATGTAAAAAGTAGGCAAACCAATCTGAAAATTATGTGATTATTTTAAAACTCCTGGAATCATTTATAATGGAACATTTTTGAGAGTTTAAGTTGTTCCTTAGCCATGTGTGAACCTTTGTCACGTAAACACATGCCTCTCTTATGTAACTGAGCATTTTAATTCCACTTTTTAAAGCGATGGAAGCTTGTGTGACTCTGGGGATTCTTATGCCCTTTGATTTCCTTAAATGATTCCTAGGAGGAACAGATCAGAGCATGGCTAATTCTCTACTTCTTTGCAAAGGTGGCATGAAAATGCTTCATGACCACTGCTGATGAGCCTTCCCATGGTTGTGTAATAAAGAGCAGCAGTGTTCTACCAGGGTAACACAAAATGACATTGCCTCAGGTCACTTCAGGGCATGTCACATCATGTAACACAACATAACCCGATGTAACCTGATCCAACAGGTCAGGTGCCTGTTGCCTATTTGTAGGAAATACTTTTTTATTTCTCCTTTAGAGGAGAGGCCATGTCACCACGTATAACGAAATGTCATTTCTAGCTCTGGGTCCAAGGGATACCAATGGAAATAATTTCCTTCCCAATTACAGTGGACTCTGTTCAGCACTGAGTTACCGAGAGTGCATGTCATTAACAAGAATGTAGTTGTGAAAGTGAGTTGAAGGAAATCTGCCTTAATTAGCACAAATTTAAGACTGAACAAAAGTTGTAGCAGAGACAGAAAGCTATATTTTTTTAAAACTGACACTTAAAACAGGGAAGAGAGAATAGTTAGGAAACCAGTAATAGTTAATAAAACAGCATTCTTTTATAAAGGAGAATTGTTTTCTAGGAAAAATAATAAATGGCCAAGCAAATATTTTTTTTTCCCCTATAGAGATTACTGTTAACCAAGGAATTGATGAAAAAAGTATTTACATTGCTTCATTCCTGAATTTGTCAAGTGAAGTTATCCACTGTGCTGGGTGCATGTAGGTATATGAAAGAGGCATGATACCCAGCACATGCCCTCAGTAGGTTTCCATGACTAAAGAAACAAAATAAGCAAAGATTGCACACACATGACATTCAGTAAATGCTAAACTCCAGGCTATTATCCAGAAATACTAGAGAAAGAGAGGAAAAAAATATGAACATTGACTGCGTTAGAAAAGAGGCCTTGGAGTTTTGAATTTATTATTATCTGCTTTATGTTTAATTTTCTAATCTCACAAGGAAATCTGAGTCTATTAAATGGTAAAAACATGTAGTTCACTAGGAGTGGTTAACTTTACAAATATCTAACTTGAGGTTTAATCTATAAAGGTAAAGGGAATAACCTTTTAAAATATTTCTTAGGCAGGTAACTGAATTAATTATTTTATTTGGAATAAAATTATTGGCTTCATTATTAGAAAATTTAAAATAAAGCTTATATAGCAGCACTATAAATTTCTACTTGTAAAATGTTAACACATGCATGCTAAAGGAAACACCCATATAACTAGTCCTTATTAAGTATTTAGTTGATTTAATTATTTATTTAATTGACACGAATCCTATCTCATTTGGCAATAGTCTATTAAATGTTAAGGACAAGAATTGAGTAAAAAGAATAGCTTAAAAGACAGAAACCAGGTTTTGTGGGAATAGGAGTTTCATAATTGTGTTAAGGGATGACATGCATTCTTCCTGGACCCAGATAGTGAAACAAGAAGGACATGTACAGGGGATAAAAAAGGTGGAGGTAGGCTTTATATTTTTATCCAGATATGCAGATGACACCACCCTTATGGCAGAAAGTGAAGAGAAACTAAAAAGCCCCTTGATGAAAGTGAAAGAAGAGAGTTAAAGTGTTGGCTTAAAGCTCAACATTCAGAAAACGAAGATCATGGCATCTGGTCCCATCACTTCATGGCAAATAGATGGGGAAACAGTGGAAACAGTGTCAGGCTTTCTTTTTTTAGACTCCAAAATCACTGCAGATGGTGACTGCAGCCATGAAATTAAAAGACACTTACTCCTTGGAAGGAAAGTTATGACCAACCTAGATAGCATATTCAAAAGCAGAGACATTACTTTGCCAACAAAGGTCTGTCTAGTCAAGGCTATGGTTTTTCCTGTGGTCATGTATGGATGTGAGAGTTGGACTGTGAAGAAAGCTGAGTGCCAAAGAATTGATGCTTTTGAACTGTAGTGTTGGAGAAGACTCTTGAGAGTCCCTTGGACTGCAAGGAGATCCAACCAGTCCATTCTAAAGGAGATCAGTCCTGGGTGTTCTTTGGAAGGAATGATGCTAAAACTGAAACTCCAGTACTTTGGCCACCTCATGCGAAGAGCTGACTCATTGGAAAAGACTCTGATGCTGGAAGGGATTGAGGGCAGGAGGAAGAGGGGACAACAGAGGATGAGATGGCTGGATGGTATCACTGACTCTGTGAGTCAGTGAGTGAGTCTGAGTGAACTCCAGGAGATGGTGATGGACAGGGAGGCCTGGCATGCTGCGATTCATGGGGTCGCAAAGAGTCGAACACGACTGAGCAACTGAACTGAACTGAAGTATTTATTTCATAAGTAATACTATACAATATGCATATTTCAGAATTATCCCTCACTTCCAAAGATTTGTCTCGTAATTCACAAATTTTCTCCACTAGTTCATATAACCAATGTTTGTGCATAGGTAAAGGACTATTATAAACTAATATATGTATCAAGATCATGCTGTTAATAAACACAGCTGTCAAAATTCAGTTCATAGTTATATTTTAAAGGCAGCTGATTTCCAGCTTAAATAAATCTGTGCCTCCAATACAAGTGTATAATTTGCTACTACCATAATATAAAATATTTGAAGTCTAAGATAGACTTGCTATACACATAGGCTTTCTTGCCTTGTAATGAAACTTAAAAGCTTTAATCCAAATAAGTAAATATTCATAGTTCAAATTAAAAAAAAAAAAACTATTCCAAGTAAAGGAATATTGTACTTACTAGGGCTTCCCTGGTGGCTCAGCAGTAAAGAATCTACCTCCCAATGCAGGAGACTTAGGTTTGATCCCTGTTCCTCTTTGCAGCCCCATGGACCTGTAGATCCATGGAGTCACAAAGAGTCAGACAGGACTTAGTGACTAAACAACAACAAAACTACGTGTTAGTTTCTCTCTGTTGTGCCACAACCAATTACATAAATAATTCAATTTACATTGACTCTGAAAACAAAATAACTTTGTGCTTCTCTTCTGCAAACAACTTGTCACTCACTTAAAGATAATTGAACTATTCTTTTGATTTATTTGAGCACAAAACTGAACAGAAGTGCTGGGATACTATAAACTATCACTAAATACAACTAAGAGGAGATTTGGTTCCTCCTATTTCACTTAGATGTTTCGGTGTGTGTTTTATCTTTGAGGATCACTCTAATTTTTGTTGGTTTGTTTTTGATCTCTTCTGTTTCATTCTTTTTCCAAAAGACCCAACGAAGGAGGTGAATGAAAACTACAGTTAAGATTAGATCAGGGCGTCCAGGGTCATCTGACTGTCTCTCTACTGTTACCAGACTTGGCATCTCAGATGGTAGATGGACCAAGTAGCAATCTTGATGGAACTATAGAGTGGCAGCTTCTGGAATGGAACTAGTTATTGATAGTTCCCAAAAGAGAATCATAACAAGTCTTAAATGAGGGTAAAACTAACAAGGTAGAAATTCTATTTCCTCCCCAACTCCACTTGCCTCAGGTGAATTGGGTAAATTAAGAAGGGTAAATAGCAAATTCCTTCCTATATTTCCACAATATTCCACTATATTTCCACACTCTTCTCAGATACAGTAGAACAATGGGAGAATACAAATAAGTTGTTCTGTTTCTTTGGCTTGAAACAGCTCACAAAGAAAGTTCACACTATGTAAAGATTTTCACAGTGATGTACTAACAAGTCTGCAGGATTTGATGTACTTACACAAGGAAGTCAGATTTGAAAATAAAACTGTTTTCTGTTTGTGGGCACAATGATGAACATATGGTTAGCACCTGGAATTTATAGAGGCCTTTACCTAATAAAACCTTCTGAGACATTCCAAGAATGACAACAAAGTGATGGCATGGAGCAGAACTGCCAAAGGTAATCTTCTTCACCTTCTGGTTCTTTTAAAACAGAAAACATAAAACTAACAACTTAGTGCCCCCCAAATGCTTATGAAATGTGCATTAAAGAGGTGGGAGCCTAAGTTCCATGACAAAGGTGCTATTATATCATGACTGTGAGTATCTTTCTGGATTGTCTCAGAACTGGTTTATGAGGAAGATGACTGATTGGTAAGCATACTATTAAAAAGTAGAGTAGGACAGAGTGGAAGATCAAGTTCAAAGTTTAGAAAGTTTTACTTAGAATGTTTTATAATGGAATACATTATTAAGTGATAAAACCACATGCTATACTGACTCATGATTTTCTAAAAATCTATTACATTTGTCTAAAAATTAGGAAAATGTCTTTTGCAAGGTGACTCTCAGCTCAGCATAGACTCTAAAACTGAAATTCCCAATCAGGAAAAGAAAAGTTGATGAAGTCCAGATTGGGGTGTTGGGTTGGAGGAGAGATTATTAAGGATAAGAAAGCTTAACTTTTCAAGAGTACAAATGTCTTTACAAATGCAAATCTAAATGATAGAGTGAAAATATTTTCTACATTTTGCAAATAATAAGGTTTATTCTCAATATAATCACAAAATCAGAAATAACCCCAATCCTGAGCCCCTTCCTACCCCAGTTCACATCTCGGTGACTTATAAATATCTAAACCTAGATTCAATATACTTTTAGTGAAATTTCTCCAAACCCCTCAACCCTCACACTTCTACTCTTCTCCAAGAGTCAGAGTTAGATGGACAGGAAAAAAAAAAAAAAAGAAGAAGTTACTTTACCTACAAACATAAAAAATAAATGAATTCACTATTGGTTATCAGAGTTAAGTTCTCTCAAAACCTCCCAGGGACCAAAAAACAAAACAAACCTCTCCTTATTGTACCTCCTCCCAAAATTAGTTGGTTGATACCCTCTGTAACTTTTAGATAACATGCCACCATCAAAGCAAAGAAACAAACAAACTAAAATGTCATAGCATAGAGAGGAGAAGAAACCACAGCCCACCCCAAAGATCTGGCCTTTCCATAGCTGGGTGTGCATACTAAAGATGGAACAGAAATAGAGGAGGGCTCTGTGGTGGCAGAGAATATTATCTGGGTTAGGGTTGATGGAGTTAGGAGTTTCAAATAGTAATTACAATCTTGATACTTTTCCTTGGAGTTCTTTTAGAATAGGACATATGTTTAGAATGATCTCTTACTGCTACCAGAATAGATTTTTTTTTCATCTATTCTGGCATTTTCTTTTGCTTAAACAAAAAATCTAGGAAAGCTACCTATTGAGGAAATCACCATTTGTTGTATTTAGTTTATTACTGGTAGAAGCGCAAAAGCCTAACCAGTCTCAGAAAAGATGGTTCATCTTTCACTCCCACCCCAATTCAGTTTCCATCCCCAGGGAATGAACAGGAAATAAAATAACTTAAAATTGTCTTTCTCCCAATTCATTGATCATAATCATTGCTTGATAGCTGATGTCTAAGAAATAAAGCATTTCAGATTAATCAAGAGCTGAAATTTTGGTTATCAAAAATGCTGTAAGACTCTGAATTCTTCAGTTTTTAAATGTCTTCCACTACACATGTGTCTTTCATTTAGAATTCCTTTGTTTTATATATTCTAACTCCTTTGGCTTAGGTTTAAAAACTTGTAACCAAAAAAACGAAGACTTCGTAGCAAGTGCTGAATACTGTTCTTTGGCAAGAATTTAGATCTTTAGCTAACCATTAAAAGTAAGGGGAAAATAATAGCAAATAGAACCTAAAGCACAATCATAGCTAAGAGTGACCAATGAATTAGGAGGAGGGTTTGTAGCAAATATTGGTCATAGAAAGCACTAAAATTTCTTAGCCAATGCCAATCATTAAAGTTAATGGAAAATTCAGAGCAAGTGCTAATAATTGAAGTCAATAGAGAATTGATAGCACATGCTGATCAGCGATGCTAATGGAAAAATTCTCCATCAAACTGCTCCTTTTCAGATGTCATCTGAGAAAAGCAAAAAGCTGTAAGTGTGAGTTTTGACTCTTATGTTGACATTTGCCATTTCTTTGTATTCATCATGTTTATGTGATGTGAAATAGGCACGGCCTATTGTGGCTATAGGGGTTTAATTATGACTCCAAATATATTTGCAGAAGTGTATTTCTTTTGACTTTGGTGCCCTCCCCCCGCCACCAAATGGAAGTGATCACCTGCTGATTGTGCACAAGAACACTGAGAGATGTCTGGCATGATAATCTGGTCTGCACATTTGGGATTGTGAAGGAAAAGTGGTCTTCCACTTTTCTTCCTACTAAGTATCAAATGTGCTTACTAGGTCACTGGTTCTCTCAGTGCATAAAGAAACCAACAGTCTCCCAGATAAGATGCAGTATGAAAACACAACCTCTAATTTAACAGTCTTTTTTTGCACCCCATCATAGTCCTACCTTTATTTCTGTTACTTCAAATTTGTTGGCTTCAATGAATTGATTGTACAAGATAAGCTGTCCTGTGGTGATGTCCATCCATAGTAGCATTTAGATCACAGGAATCGTGTGGGCAAACACGCAGCCACCTGACGGCGTGTCGCAGGTATTATTTGCTAGCACATTTTCAGTTGCACAGGCTCATTTTTTCTGAACTTTTCCCACTTTTGCACATTTGCCTCACCCATCCTACTTCTTATCACACTGT
This sequence comes from Bos mutus, assembly GCF_027580195.1. Lineage (NCBI taxonomy): Eukaryota > Metazoa > Chordata > Mammalia > Artiodactyla > Bovidae > Bos > Bos mutus. The sequence continues at coordinate 66,019,936 of NC_091620.1, read as the reverse complement.
CCTCCATCCTACTTGTATACTCAAAATTTATTTATCCTTCAATGACTGGCCTTCACACCTCTACTGGGAGACATTTTCTCATGATCCCCTGATTTCACTTAACTCCATTAGCAAGCACTCAATTGTTGGTATTGCCGATTTGATGGTCATAATATCCTGTTATTTGACATATATTGTTATTTAAATCTTAGTCTAGCCAATGTCTCACAACTAAATTCTATTTAATAAAGGGAGTATGGTATTTCTTTGTCTTGCCCACAGAGTGTAAATCTTAATGGCTTCTACAGGAGACACCATTGGAAAAAAAGTGAGAGGACTATTGAAACTAGAGTTAGATATCTAGGCTTTAAGTATAAATTAACTCTGCCTCTTAAAAATCCTAGCAGAGATCCCAACTTACCCGAGGCCCATAAGCATCAGTTTTCTCATGCTCTACAATGGGAATATTCATGGGCAACTCAGCTCACATGTGGTTGTCAGAAGCAAATGAAATTGTACATGTGAATATTCTTATGTGAACAGATAAACTGCAAATATATCTCATTCTTGAAATAAGTGCTAAATACATATTTGAGTATAGTTTTTCATATGTAATTTTTGATTCATACTTTTCAAATACGTTTTTTAGTTTCTAAGGAAAGAGAACAAAAAGTTTCTCTGATATGGAAACTTGGAAAATAATACAACGTAATAAGTAAAGGGAGAATGAAGTGAGAGATGGCAACAAACTGAACCAATAATTCTCATGGTGAGACAGTCTGTAGACCTGAAACCTGATGTAGGAGGCAGTTCGAGACCAGCATATTATATTTCTGTACAAAATGGCTAGTTTACATGTAAATCACTTTTGAGTCAGTAATTTGTAAATATCTCACTAATTGCTCTAATGAAAACTATCTTCTTGTCCTCAAGAAGCTTCAAACTAAAGAACAGAATAGTCCTTCTGTAGAAGATTTCTGAGCTGTAATATGTGAAATACTTCAGACACTAAACTTATTAAATTTTGACCTCACACTATATTTTAACTAAAATACAAATAGCTATAAAAAGTCCAATTCATACACCGTACTAAAATTATAAATTATAGTTTATTTATTGAATGAGTATAAAGTTATTAAAACATAAGTAAAGCTGAAAACATTAGCTGCATTTGAATAGGGTATAGATCATCTTTTACTTAAATTTTAATAAGAAAGGAAGAAAAGATAAAACCCAATAAGGAATTTTTTTTGATATGGAGAATGGTAAAGACAGAGTTACATAATAGTAAACACAAACTCAACTGCCTTCTGAGATTGGACAGGTTATATAAAATGAGTGAAATGATACTTTATAGTGAGTGGAATAAACGTGGAAAATGAAAGAATAAGTTCAGTTCAGTCACTCAGTGGTGTCTGATATTTGCGACCCCATGAACCACAGCATAGCAGGCCTCCCTGTCCATCACCAACTCCCGGAGTCCACCCAAACCCATGTCCATTGAGTCAGTGATGCCATCTAACCATCTCATCCTCTGTTGTCCCCTTCTCTGCCTGCCTTCAATCTTTTCCAACATCAGGGTCTTTTCAAATGAGTCAGCTCTTCACATCAGGTGGTCAAAATATTGGAGTTTCAGCTTCAACATCAGTCCTTCCAATGAATATTCAGGACTGATTTCCTTTAAGATGGACTGGTTGGATCTCCTTGTAGTCCAAGGGACTCTCAAGAGTCTTCTCCACACCACAGTTCAAAAGCATCAATTCTTCGGTGCTCAGGTTTCTTTATAGTCCAACTCTCACATCCATACATGACCACAGGAAAAACCATAGCCTTGACTAAATGGACCTTTGTTGACAAAGTAATGCCTCTGCTTTTGAATATGCTATCTAGATTGGTCATAACTTTCCTTCCAAGGAGCAAGCATCTTTAATTTCATGGATGCAATCACCATCTGCAGTGATTTTGGAGCCCCCCAAAAATAAAGTCTCTCATGTTTCCACTGTTTCCCCATCTATTTGCCATGAAGTGATAGAACCAGATACCATGATGTTAGTTTTCTGAATGTTGAGCTTTAAGCCAACTTTTCCATTCTCCTCTTTCACTTTCATCAAGAGGCTCTTTAATTCCTCTTCACTTTCTGCCATAAGGGTGGTGTTATCTGCATATCTGAGGTTATTGATATTTCTCCCTGGCAATCTTGATTCCAGCTTGTGCTTCTTCCAGTTCAGCGTTTCTCATGATGTACTCTGCATAGAAGTTAAATAAGCAGGGTGACAATATACAGCTTTGACGTACTTTTCCTATTTGGAACCAGTCTGTTGTTCCATGTCCAGTTCTAACTGTTGCTTCCTGACCTGCAAACAGGTTTCTCAAGAGGCAGGTCAGCTGGTCTAGTATTCCTATCTCTTTCAGAATTTTCCACAGTTTATTGTGATCCTCATAGTCAAAGCTTTGGCATAGTCAATAAAGCAGAAATAGATGCTTTTCTGGAACTCTTTTGCTTTTTTGAGGATCCAGCAAATGTTTGCAATTCGATCTCTGGTTTCTCTGCCTTCTCTAAAACCCGCTTGTACATCTGGAAGTTCACGGTTCACATATTGCTGAAGCCTGGCTTGGAGAATTTTAAGCATTACTTTACTAGTTTGTGAGATGAGTGCAATTGTGCGGTAGTTTGAGCATTCTTTGGCATTGCCTTTCTTTGGGATTGGAATGAAAACTGACCTTTTCCAGGCCTGTGGCCACTGCTGAGTTTTCCAAATTTGCTGGCATATTGAGTGCAGCACTTTCACAGCATCATCTTTCAGGATTTGAAATAGTTCAGCTGGAATTCCATCACCTCCACTGGCTTTGTTCATAGTGATGCTTCCTAAGGCCCACTTGACTTCACATTCCAGGATGTGTGGCTCTAGGTCAGTGATCACACCATAGTGATTATCTGGGTCAATGAAGATCTTTTTTGTATAGTTCTTCTGTGTATTCTTGCCACCTCTTCTTAATAGCTTCTGCTTCTGTTAGGTCCATATCATTTCTGTCCTTTATCAAGCCTATCTTTGCATGAAATGTTCCCTTGGTATCTCTGATTTTCTTGAAGAGATCTCTAGTCTTTCCCATTCTGTTGTTTTCCTCTATTTCTTTGCATTGATGGCTAAAGAAGGCTTTCTTATCTCTTCTTGCTATTCTTTGGAACTCTGCATTCAGATGCTTATATCTTTCCTTTTCTCCTTTGCTTTTCACTTCCCTTCTTTTCACAGCTATTTGTAAGGCCTCCTCAGACAGCTATTTTGCTTTTTTGCATATCTTTTCTTGGGGATGGTCTTGCTCCATGTTTTCTGTACAATGTCACTAACCTCCATCCATAGTTCATCAGGCACTCTGTCTATCAAAATAGCCCCTTAAATCTATTTCTCACTTCCGCTGTATATTCATAAGGGATTTGACTTAGGTCATACCTGAATGGTCTAGTGGTTTTCCTCAGTTTCTTCAATTTCAGTCTGAATTTGGCAATAAGCAGTTCATGATCTTAGCCACAGTCAGCTCCTATGAACAAATGAACTCAAACTTTTGAAATTCTACATGTGCCATGCAACAACTTCCATTACTAAATACTGGATAGCCTACTAAAACTTAAAAAGGAAATCATGGCTGAGAACTTAAAAAGAAAGAAAGGAAAATCTCCAAGAGCCCAAATGCTAGGAAAGAGCAAACTAGAGCTGACACTGGCTGTCTTTGGAGGGTATCCTGAACAGGGTGACCCAGAGGTAGAATTTTATGTCCAAAAAAGGACAAGCAATAAGATTTTGGACCTGAAAATTTCAATATTTTGACAAAGGCCACTCACACTAACCCCTTAGGTTTAAAATTCTGCCTAATACAATGTTATATTGGAAAAAAATATCATCAGCCCAGAGAGATAATAGGAATTCTCTCAGTTTCAACCTGTACCTAGAGTGGGACAAAATATTGCCCTGAGAAGATAGCATTGGAACTGTGCCTCTCATAGCATTGGGCTAAATTTTATATCATCTGCATGTCTTCAAATTCCTAAGCTTAAAAGTTTTCATAGAAAGTCCATTAGGGCCCTACTAAACCCTACAATTCACAGCAGAAGCTATACTTTTGAAGCAATGTGTCTTTATACCAGAGACACTCCTTTGTATATGTCCTCACAATCTGAAATTAACCAACATCTGAGGCTCAAACAGCAAGCATATCCCACAGCAGAGTCACACTCCCAAGAACTAAATAGAACTATTGTAAAAATGTTACCAAAAATGAGTTTAAAATAAATATAGTCTTATACATTCAAAACTATAAGACACTGTCAGTAAGGAGTAGACATATACTTTAGATAACCAACTAAAATTTCTGGAAAGGGCCAAAGCAGTTGTAGGAATTAAACAATTAAGTGTATACATGAAACATGGATTGACCACATGTGAAAAGATGTAGTAAACTAAAAAATGTTTGAGTAAATTAGTCAGAAAGCAGTACATAGAGATAAAAAAAAATGTCAAGGAGAAGTTGAGACATGAATGCAAAATAAGCCCAGTCTAGGCATAAATGCACTTCCTGAAGGAGACCATATAATAATAATAAAAAAAAAGATACCAGCATTATTCCTTTTATAGAGATAACAGAATTTTTTTCTCCAATTAAAAATGTGATTCCTCACATCTGTGAAGCTTTAAGTTCCCATGAAGAGAAATGAGAGATATGACATAATGAAACTACAGCATACCCAGTTCAAAGCGAAGATGTGCAGAATAGACAGAGCTTACCCCTCATAGACCCTTGATTAAAGAAGTAAAAGGAATCTTTTCATATTCTTTTTCATTACGAATTATCACAAGATATTGAATATAGTTCTCTATGCTATACAGTGGGACCTTGTTTTTCTGTCCTACATATGTTTGTGTCTGTTAATCTCAAACTCCCAGACCCCCCCTCCTCACCATATATATGTATAAATGAGTCACTTCGCTGTACAGTAGAAATTAAATATAACATTATAAATCAATCCAGTAAATATTTTTTTAAAGAAATACAAGGATGCAATTCTGCAAGAATGATGGTTCTGGCAAGGGCTGACTGTAACTGGACACCAATTGTATGGTTTTGAAAGGAATGATGTAATTTAATTTATATTTTAAATATATTTCTCTGAATGTTGTGTGGTGTAATTGATTTTAAGGGCATGTCATTTCTTAAGGGCATATCAATGATGGTTGGGTGGTAGCAGTGGGAAGAGTGCTCAGATACAGAACCCAGTTTGAAGGTAGGCCATGGGTCTTGCTGAAGGAGGGGAATGAGAGTTTTCTGGTAAAGGGAGTCAAGGATGACGCTTAGGTTTCTGGCCTGAGCAACTGAGTGTATTGTGCTGTCTTTGTGAAGATGGAGATACAGGGGAGCAGAAATCAAAAGCTTTTGGTCTTTATTGAAAACTTTTATAAGCTGAGAAGAATTTTTAGCACTTGGAGAAAGGTTGACTCATTTAATCGGAGACAGATTAACTCATTTAACTACAGCCCTGGAGGAAGGAACTGGTTTTATCCCTCTAAAGATGAGGAAACTGAGGCTTAGCGAAGTTAACTCCTTGCTAAAGGTCACACAGCTGTTTGATACTCTCAAGCAATATTCTCTCTTGCCTGTTAGGATGTTTCATCCAAGTTGAGATGTAGATTCATGACATGAACCTCAAAGAAAGAAGAGATTTTCCTGAAACGTGTCATAATCAAATAGTACAAAAAGTAGGCAAGGACAGTGATTGCCAACATTTCATATATTCTTGGCCATTCTCAAATCCTAAAATATTGGCAGAAACCTGATGAGACTAAGAGATTAAAACACCGCAGTCATCTGTGGCAGAGCTGTTTCACAGTGTTGATGAAAGGGTCCAAAATCATAGAACTTTCCCTTGGTCTTTCCTCAGCCCCAAGCACAACATAAGTAGAACTCTTTACTGACCTACATGGTTCCGAGTCTCTGTGAATGAGGCACAAGGGAGGTTATGTGGATGTCAGACGCGTCCCAATAAGTTCATGAGGAAATAAGCTCCATGAGGCCAGGCCGTCTTTTCAGTACTGTTTCCACTGTTCACCCGATACCTAGAGTGGGATCTCACATGAGCTACATACTTCGTATGTATTAGTTGTGCAAATGATTGAAAGCTGTAACCAGAATCAATGCCTGACCACACTTAAAAGCTTCATAGACACTGCTTTTCAAAATGTATAAGCAACAAAATTCAACAACAGAACGTGTAAATTATGTACATTGATCAATAAACACAAACCTGTGAAGTTTTGAGGGAATTCATGAGTAACATCAGGCTGGGTGGATATTATCAAAGTAGGATATTGTCTCTACCACCCTAAGAAACTGATAGAATGTAGATTTTGAGGCAATGATCAGTCTGTGCTCAAGAAGCCTTCATGAGAAGTGTTATCTTTGACTGAGAGCCAATTTTTGACTTACAAAAAGAGTTGTGAATGGATGAAAGGAATAGGCTTGGAAGATAGGGGCATTTGGTTTTAATGGACTGATAATTTCAGAAAGGTCAATGGAAATAGTCACTGGAAGGAGGTTAGAGGTGAGAAGAGGAAATTTCGGGCAGTAAGCAGCTATGGCAGAGGTTTGATCAGTACAGGGAATTTTGCATCTAGAGAAGTAGCCAAAGATAATAGATTTAAGGAGTCTGGTTGTAATGACTTTCCTTGAAACTAGTGGATTGAGAACCTGAATTGTATGAGCATCTTGATGTCGTCAATCCCCCACATTAGTTGCTTAGCATTCAAGTGGTTGTGTTTCTGAGTTCTCTTGGCATCTTTTGAAGGCAGTTCTCCAATCCATGGTTTTTCCCATGGATCTTAGAAGATATACTATGAGTCTCTTATATTTGCTGATCTTTGAGCTTAGAAGATTGAGTACCAGATTTCTCTACTCCAAACCTAACAAAATTTCCAGAGTTTCTAAGAGGCCTAATGTTCTAAGTACTCTAACTTGAAGTGCTTCTTAGATCTGGGAGAAAATGCACATTGAAAAGAGTTCTACACAGACAGTAGGAGATGAGATTTGCAGGATCCCATACGCTTGCTACTTGGTGGATTATAGCAGTAAGTGATGGTGGCAAGTCCAGAGGTTTTGAATCTTAAAACTGGGAAGCCCTGCAGTCATTTGGAAAGAATTTTCCTTTAGTGGCTGAGGGCAGGATTGTGTTGGAATTACTTCCCTTTAAGAGGAGTCATATTGGTTTAAGATGGCTAAGAAACTGAGGCCATGGTCTCCAACCCACCTTACAGAGTATAAATTTAAAGAGTGAAAAATACACAAAACCATATTATTACAGATAGTGAAGGACAGGGAAGCCTGGCGTGCTGCAGTCCTTGAGGTCACAAGGAATCGGACATGACTTTGTGACTGAACAACAGCAACAAATACTATCACATAAGATGATCACATTATTATACTTTTTCTTTTCTAATGCTGAAATAATTGGCTCTTCTCCATAGCCATCTCTTAATCCTTTGCTGCTACTGCTAAGTCACTTTAGTCGTGTCCGACTCTGTGCGACTCCATAGACGGCAGCCCACCAGGCTCCCCCATCCCTGGGATTCTCCAGGCAAGAACACTGGAGTGGGTTGCCATTTCCTTCTCCAGTGCATGAAAGTGAAAAGTGAAAGTGAAGTCACGCAGTTGTATTTGACTCTTAGTGACCCCATGGACTGCAGCCTTCCAGGCTCCACCATCCATGGGATTTTCCAGGCTGGAGTGGGTACTGGAGTGGGGTGCCATTAATCCTTTAGAGAGACAAAAATTTATGAGAAAAAATCAACCATTAAACTCTCCATACAGTTGTATGGATTTCCATTTTGTGGTGTGTTAGTGACTGTGAGGAGGAATGTGTGTGGATATGGGTATATTTTCATAGTGTTCTTAGTTCATGGTTTTACATCTTTTTAAGATTTTAGAGACAGTAAAACAAGAGATAAAAATTTTAAAAAATAATTGTTTAAACGACATATTAACTAAATGTTTTCTCACTTCACAAATGCTGAGGCTTTGTAAGGAAGGAATCACACATCATCCTTTCTAAAGAAATGAACCAAGCTTTGCTATCACTGCTTTCACGCTGGTTCCACGTGGGTGGTCTTTTATTCCACAGGGCGTATTAATCTCCTGTCATACGTGGCAGCCACTACTGTGTGTCATCTCAGTACAGGACAATAAAGTGACTCCAGAATTTCTTTCTAACTTAGTGACCAGGCTTCTCTTACTGTGACAAATGTTTATGGATTCTTCTAATTACACGTCTGGTTTAAAACTAAAATACCAAGAGAATTCAGTTCTCTTTTGTAAAGTTCCCAAGGTTTTTCTATAATAATCAATTACCATAATGAGTTTTTTTAAAGCTTCCATTCATCATTTTCTTAAAATATATAAACTTCTAGGATAAAGATAAATAGCCATAGCCAGTATACCCTAAGGCACTCTACCAAAGGTTTCCTTTAAATCAAAATCAACTGGAAAACATGTTGGGTTTTATTTCAAAGTCAATCCTGCTTAGGTTTTAAAAAAATGTGTAAAAGCAAAAAAGGAGTAAAATAAAATCCATGACAAGTTGGCTTCATGAGAGGAGGTTAGGCAATGCATCACTCTATGAACATCCCCATAGTTCACATGTGTTTGTTAAATGGGTCTCACTAGCCAGCTCTTGTGCTATTGAAACTAGAAACTAATTCTCTTCATGGATCTTCCCTCACCTATCAACCTATTATTTCCTTCTGTTCTTAGGAAAACAGTACCCCAACTGGGAGTTATTTGACACGTCTTTATCTAAGCCAGGGTTTCTCAACCTTGGTACTACTGTTACTCTGGGAAGTACAATTCTTTATTTTGTGGAAAGTGATCTTGTGCAGTGTAAGATGTTTAGCAGCATTTCTGGCTGCTATCTATCAGATACTAGAAGCAGACACCTCCCTCCCCTGAACGGTGATAAGCAAAACCCTCTCCAGACATTGGCAATTGCCCCCAGGGGGACAAAGACCCTCCACCTCCCCCTGTTTGACAACAACGTTCCATAAGCATTCATTCCATAAGCCTTAATTGTGAGCGAATTCAGTAGAATATTCTAATAGCATAAAAATGTTATAAAATTAAGAAAACTAGGGCAAAGAAGAGCAAGATCATTGAGCTGGTTGGAATTTAAAAGACATGAAATTGGGTAATATTTGGGTGATGATGGAGAAAATAACCAAGAAGGCATGAAAGTTTTCCTATATCATTTAACTGAGTGTGTGTGTGTGTACTCAGTCAGTCAGTCATGTCTGACTCTTTGCAACCCCATGGAATATAGTTGACCAGGCTCCTCTGTTCATGGAATTTTCCAGGCAAGAATCCTGGAGCAGATTGCCATTTCCTATTCCAGGGGATCTTCCTGACCCAGGGGTTGAACCCACTTTTCTTGTGTCTCCTGTACTGGCAGGCAGATTTTTTACCGCTGTGCCACTTGAGAAGCCCCCCATTTAGCCATAGTTGTCTCTTTTAATTTTTATTTATTTTACTTTTTGGCTGCACCACATGGCATGTGGGATCTTAGTTCCCTGAACAGGAATCCAACGTGTGCCCGCTGCAGGAAGTACAGAGTCTTAACTGCTGGGCCACCAGGGAAGTCCCAGCTGTCCCTTTTTAAATTAATGTTTTTTAAATGTGGACTTTCTATTAGATATGGTCTTCAGACTGTATTCTCTCCCTGTCTACACTCTTGTTTGGTTATCTTTTGTCTCAGATCTTTCTCATCAACTCTAGGAAGTTGTTTCACCCTTCATGTCTCTTCCTAAATTAAGACCTGAATTCAGAATAGCAATTTTACTCTTGTACCATCCATATTCTCTTTGAAAGCTGTAATTTCTGCTCAAGTTGCTATTCTTTCAGGTTTGGGGCTTCTAAACCTGTGCTCATAGCCATAGAAACAAGCATTAAGAATTTTTAAGAAAAAAAAATTGACATAAAAGAGTATTACTTACACTTGTCCTTAGAATTTATATTTTCATGTTCTTACATCCAACATCCTACCCAATAAGATGGAATAGCTAGTAAACAAAGATTTAAGATCAAAGACATTCCTAGCTTTGTAATGTTACAGCAGTACTACATGGGGCAAACTGATTTTCTGAGTTTGATTTCCTACCAGTAAAATGAAGCTTCCTCAGAAGGTCCTTGTGAAAGTGATAGTTGCTCAGTTGTGTCCAACTCTTTGTGACCCCTTAGACTGTAGCCACCAGGCTATTCTGTCCATGGGATTTCCTGGGCAAGAATACTGGAGTGAGTAACCATTCTCTTCTCCAGGGGGTCTTCCTAACCCAGGGATCAAACCTGAGTCTCCCACATTGCAGGCAGATTCTTTACTTGTCCAACATACCGGGAAGGTCCCAGAAGGTTTTTATGAAGCTTAAATAAGATAGTGTATGCAGAGGAGGGGATAATCATCCAATAAAATGTCTGTTAATTATTATGTATTTTTTCCCCTTTCCATTGTTGCCCCTGCTGCTATCCTGCATGAGGTTCCTGATTATATCACTGTGGTCTCTTTTTCCTTCCCAACTTGTCTTCTACTTATCACTCCCATGCCACTGCTCACTGTCTTCTACCAACAGTATATGGAATGTTTCTCACACTGTCCTTAACACCAGGCACACCCAGCTTTCCTCCTTTTCTCTCCTATGCTCTTGCCCTTGATCTCCCTACCTTTATCTTTGTTCTTGTTTTATTGCTTATTATTTCAATGTGCATTCCTATAGTTACTAAATATTAATCATGTGTTAATATCCTTATTGGCTATCTGTATTTCTTCATTTGTGAATTGTCTATGCTCTTTAAACATTTTTTTTTCTATTTCTGTGCTCTTATTTTTCTCATTGGCTTACACAATGTCTTGATAAATTGAAAATATCAATCCTCGTCTATACACATTGAAAATATTTTTTTTAGCTTGTAAATGGAGTTTCCAAAGAAAAGGGGAAAGAAACAAAATGAAAGATATGTACCATCCCAACTAATCTTTAAACTGAAGACATCATCTGTATACCTAAAGGAAAGTAAGTCATTTAAAAAGACAGATATAAATTACCAGAACTGCAGTTAGCCCCCTCTAACTAGTATCTTTAACATATCATAGACCTTAGAAGACATAATTTTTAGATAAATGATACTTGATTTGGTACTTATTTATGGGGGGAAATGACTGAGTTGCCTCAAAATAAAATATATCCTATGACAATGACTTATACAGAACATTGAGTTTATGGAAAAAGCAGTGGTCCAGAGAAATAACTTCTTTATTTATGTCAAGGATTTAAAATTTGCTACATTTAATTTTAATATCATGATGAGCAGTAGTCCCCCTGCCTGATAAGCCTCATTACACTACAGCATGTACAGTATTTGCCTTATTTAACAATTTTTATCAATCATTTAAAAATGGGCAATGCACTCAAAAGGACAAAAAAAAACATGAAGGTGTGTAATGTACAGCTTCTTATATTGACAAAAGTTTGCACTTGATTGTAAAGAATAATGAAAAATAAAAACAAAATTTTTTTTCCTGGTAAATGCCTAATTGGATTCATCAAATATATCACCTTCCTGTTGCTTTTAGACTGTCCGTTGTAATTGCTGCCAGTATTTCATGCTCCCCATTTTTCCATGGTGTGGACCAGTGTTAATCAGGGAGTGCTTTCTAAAGTTTTCTTAAAATGTGAATGTGCAAAGCATGTATACAAACACAGCAATGATGTGGAAAGTTCCACCACCCCAAATAATTTCTGTACCAATTAAAAAGAGAAGGAAAAAATTATGAAATGAAACATTATGCTTAAATGGAATTCATTTTTCAATGTATTATGTCTTTATTTCATTATTGTCATACTTGAATTCTTCCTCTTCTTTCAGATATTAATATTTAAATTTTATTGATATTTCCCTTTAGTTCAGTTCAGTCCACTCAGTCATATCTGACTCTTTGCAACCCGATGGACTACAGCACACCAGGCCTCCCTGTCCATCACCAACTCCGGGAGTTCACTCAAACCATGTCCATTGAGTCAGTGATCAGCCATCAGCCATCTCAGTCAAGTCAGCCATCCAACCATCTCACCCTCTGTCATCCCCTTCTGCTCCTGACCTCAATCTTTCCCAGCATCTGGGTCTTTTCAAATGAGTCAGGTCTTCGCATCAGGTGGCCAAAGTATTGGAGTTTCAACTTCAACATCAGTCTTTCCAATGAACACACAGGATGGATTTCCTTTAGGATGGACTGGTTGGATCCCCTTGCAGTCCAAGGGACTCTCAAGAGTCTTCTCCAATACCACAGTTCAAAAGCATCAATTCTTTGGTGCTCAGCTTTCTTCACAGTCCAACTCTCACATCCATACATGACTACTGGAAAAACCATGGCCTTGACTAGATGGATCTTTGTTGGCAAAGTAATATCTCTGCTTTTCAATATGCTATCTAGGTTGGTCATAACTTTCCTTCCTAGGGGGAAGTGTATTTTAATTTCATGGCTGCAGTCACCATCTGCAGTGATTTTGGAGCCCCCAAAAATGAAGTCTGACACTGTTTCCCCATCTATCTGCCATGAAGTGATGGGACCAGATGCCATGATCTTCATTTTCTGAATGTTGAGCTTTAAGCCAACTTTTTCACTCTCCTCTTTCACTTTCATATTAAACATTGATTCACAAAAACTTAGAAATTTAGTAAAAGAATCCCATCGTAAGTCAGCTATCTCAGAGATTCTTAGACACCTCTTATTTTTTAAAGATTTCATGCAGCAAATTCATGGACCTTATTCTCCCACACTGAAAAGCTACCAGAAAATAAAATAATTCATATGAGCAAGACATAAAAATCATATTAGAGAACTCTGGGATAATTTTGAAAATGATGTACAGTGTTTTAACTGTATACTTCTCATTGAACATAATGAGATGATCTTCTAAAACATACATCCAAGTGTTCTGTAAGTATAATACGCTTTGTTCCCAGGCATGTAAACATTATAATGTTTATATAATATTAGTATGTTTTTATTATCATGTTTGTATCAGCATAATTATGAAGTTTTGTACTATTATAGCTGAGTTTTCATTATGCTATCACTAGCTTCTTGATAGCATAAAGATCTAATTTTCAATTTTATATTTGAATGTGGCAAGACAGTATTGTCTGATAGGAAAAATTTTATTTTTTATGTACAATTTGCGTTAGAAATCTTCCATAAGATATTTATGTTCTTGTGAATATAACCTTCTAAAGTAATACTCTAGTTTGAGAAAAATATGGCACTATAGTGACTTTTTGATATAAAACAAATACAGTCTCAACACCTTGCTGGTCTGCTGTAAATATATGATTTTTAATAAAACAAGAATAAACATTTAAACATTTCTTTGCCAAAATATATTAGTTATGAGCTGTAATATGCATAATATTAGTACTGTAGTCCTAAACTTTTTCTAACTATAAGGTGTCCACTGTGCCAGATTATATGATGACTTCACAATATGGGCAAATGTTCACCAGAAAACATAAGGTGGTTTCTAATAAAGTCAGCTATTACATAATACAAAAAGCTATTACATAGTAATTCATTTCAACAGTTCCAAAATAGAAAATAATTGAAAAAAAATTGAATAGGCTAAATACATTAGGTTCTCTGAATTTCTTTTTTGCTAGTATTTAAGCAACACTCACAAAGCATTTTATTATCATAAGGTCTTAGCAGTAGAAAGAATATCAATGACCTCATAGACCCGGAGAAGGCAATGGCACCCCACTCCTGTACTCTTGCCTGGAAAATCCCATGGATGGAGGAGCCTGGAAGGCTGCAGTCCATGGGGTCGCTGAGGGTTGGACACGACTGAGAAACTTCCCTTTCACTTTTCACTTTCATGCATTGGAGAAGGAAATGGCAACCCACTCCAGTGTTCTTGCCTGGAGAATCCCAGGGACGGGGGAGCCTGGTGGGCTGCCGTCTATGGGGTCGCACAGAATCAGACACAACTGAAATGACTTAGCATAGACAACTTTTCATTTTTCCTCCATTTGCAGATGAGTGAATCTAAAGATAATGATTATATGATGTTTTCTCTAATTAAAACAATTCTACTGATTTTTGAATCTAAAACATTATTTTTACTTTTAAATCTATTTTGAAAGCTAACTTTTGCACAAAGTTTACAGTGTGTAAGTGTAGACCTCACCCACCCCCAGGCCCCCCTACAGGTGATTATAAAATAATTAAGCAGTAATCTCCCTGAGTTTATAATTCATGGAGACTCTTCATTTGTTTTTAAGCAGTTGTTATGATTGCTACTTAGTACAGAGCCTATTTATAGTGACTCAAAACAATATTTAAGACACCCATATCACAGGCACAGGTCAGGCAGAGACAGCTCTGAGCTTGATAAGACAGGTGCTCTTTTATTAGTAGTAATCTGTTGGAGCCATGCTATCTGCTTGGGTGTTAATAGCTCATCAGAGAACTGCTGGTTAGGATCTGGAACCTCTGTGGCTAAGAGGCAGTAAGTAGGACACAGTAAAGCATGTCAACAACTCTCAGCGGTGACTGGGGTGGGGAGAGGAATGTATGTGTATGTGGGAGGGTGGGGATTATGGCAAATGGGCGTTCAGACTGAGGGGCCATGGAGTGGGGGACCAGTGGGAACAGAAGGGACCAGCGAAGCTGTGTATCACTGCAAGAGGCAATCCCTAGAGGGACCCCAGGAATCCAAATAAAAGAAGGGATGAGTGAAGTGAAATAATGAAGGCATCTCTGAAACTTCATTCTCACCCCCAACACACTCACACACACACACAGAAAGAGTCTGGGTTGGAATAGATCGGCTGACCCTGAATTAAGGTCATCCTAGTATGTGCTTTTTACATTTTGTGTGAATGCCTGACTGGCTAGTGGAAGAGCAGTTTTATTTTAGAGAACACCATCACTTCTTCCCATGATACAACAGTGCTGGGGTTAGGTGCTTGAGGAAAGAACGTTGTAAGTTGTAAGAAAGAGGATCAATGGGACACGGTTGGTCCAAGAGAAAAGGAAATTCTAGAATAGGCTTATTTTAGGCAAATTTTTTAAACTATATTTGGTGAAGAATCTTATCCACTTTGATATTGAAAATATCAAGTATCACAGTAGAATCCCACCCTATATATTTTAACTTGTTTTATATGCGTATAGTAATTTTGTAATGGATGGTATATAGTTATTTCTTAGTATAGTTTAGTATATCATTTATAAATAAAATTTTTATTTTCATGAAGTATATGAAGACTTATATTATGTAGCATATCTTATATATAACACAAGTATATATTATCTACACCTATCCTATATTATTGTAGAAATGCCCTTAACTCATTGAATGTGAATGATACAAATAGTGATTTTGTGCAGTGAATAACTTCTTAAAATATTTATTTATTTGGCTATGCCTGGTTTTATTAGCAACATCCAGGATGTTTAGTTGGAGCATCTGGAGTTTTGACTGTAATATGTGGGATCTAGTTACCTGAACAGGGATTGAACCCAGGCACCCTGCATTGGGAGCACAGAGTCTTAGCTACTGGAACACCAAGGAAGTCCCTGTAATGAAAATTGATCAATATTTCACTTTTTATAAAAGTGGTACTTGTTATTATGCAGACTAAAATATCATTTAATATTGACCAATTTAGAGCTATTTTCTGTCTGGATAAGTTAACCGATCATTAAAGAGTTAGCCTGTGAACACTTATTGGATGAGAAAAACACTACCAGGTAGAATCAACTGTTAGAAATTCCCTAGCACATTTTCTTTTCTCTTTTGGTGTTCTATTTATTGAGTTGCTCCATGGAGAGACAATGATGCATAATAGTTAATGGCATGGCTTCTAGAATATGATCATGGATTAAAATTCTGCTTCCACTCCTCATTAGTTGTATGACTGAGCCAGTTTTATAACCTCTCCAAACCTAGTGAAATAAGGGTAATACTTGTAGTTACCTCCTTCATGTAGACTGCTTACCTCAGTGGACAGCACATAGGAAATGCTTCTTAGATGCCATCCTTATTATTATTATTATCATATTACTCTTATAACTACTTTGCCCTGGCTGTTGATATTTGATACAGTATTTCCCCATCCCTGTTTACTTACCTCCCTGGATTCTCAACCTTGAATTTGCTTTGGTGACTTAATTTAGTTTTTACATTCCTGACCTTGCTTCTTATCTTCTGCTTTGTGGAAAAAAAAAAAAAAAGATATTTACCTTGCTAAACTCAGCCTGACTACCCAACCTTGACTTCTGATATTTGATGATTTACCTTACTACTCCTGATCCTATATTGCACTCTGACTTGGATTGTATTCTGCTATATTAAACAAGTAGAAGAGGTCCAAGTCCTTTTGGGTCACACTGTTGGCTGGATACACATATGTTTTGTTAATTTTTTCATAATTTATATAATAATAGCAACAGTTACTATATTCTGCCACAGCCTGGCAGGGAATCTCCAAAATAAAAAGTCTCAATGGAGACATTTTTGGCACAGCTGTGCCATCAACTATGATTAGCTCACCTTGAAGGATAATCACAAAATAGGTCATCAGTTATCACTAAGTTCCTTGATCAGAGATTACACCCTCAGCCCAGCATGCCTCCTAGCAAATGTTTAACTTGGAAACAGAAAATGGGAAAAGAATGCGATGGCAGAAGACAAAAAATGGAATGTAATGAGCCCATGCAAATCCATCACTGCTACTGGGAAAGATTTCTCAAAATGATTGCCACAATAGCATCCATTCATCTCTGTCTCAGGACCATCCTTTTGTTTGTGGTTCTAGCCACTGTTTGTATAACCAGCACATAGAGACATCACCTTGTAAAAATTCTGCACCGTGAGCATTTGGACAAAGATTCACAAGAGCTTTTATAATACTACATTGCTTTATGAACCTCACAAACTTTCTCCTTTGGAGCTGCATGTGGTCTGTGTCTCATATGCTTTCTTCGCAGGATCTCAGATCACTGGACTGCTGCTAGAAAGTGTACACTGTGTCACAGATCTCTCTCTTTCTCCAGAATTTGAGATTGAGATGAATTTAGGGTACAGGATGCTTATTAGGGATCAACAATCATGGAAGGGATGAGGAGGAAGTAGGATTGGGCAGGGGAGAAGTTGAAGTAATTAAAGGCTACCAGAGCTTGGTTCAACCTCGGTGTATACGTCCCGAGCTGGAAAGGCCAGACCTCCGTGCTTCTGCCTTCGTCAGTCACTGGATATGCGCTACCTCAGGAAAGGTAAACCTTGAGTCTTGACAGCTGGAGGTTGCGTAAAGACAGCATGCCTAGCATTTGGGTGACGACTGTTTTGTTGAGGATCTAGGGAGTGAATCCCCTTGTTCACCACAATGCATTTCATATCTACTGGGTTTTGGACCACTCACCAATTGTATTTTGATATCTGATACCTAGAATAGGGCCTTGTACATAACATGGTGTGTTTAGTTTCTTCAGCCTTCTCATCCCTGCTCTGTACCACAACCACCTCTCCCACCCTTCACTACCTACCCCGCTGCCCCTCAACACTTCTGAGGGAGCTAGAGGAAAGGCTCTGTGCTGGTTATTTGGAAAAATTATTTTATACAGATGAGAAGAGATGCTATGATATTCAAGGTCATATAGTAAGTACAAGGATAGAGCCTGAACCCAGTTGATCCAAGATCTAATCTGTAAATCTCATATATTAGCTGCTGAGCTGTATTGCCTCCCCAGTGAAGTTGCTCTCACACTACATTCATGAAAATCGGTATTTCAGCCTGACGTGTTTGTATCTGGACACCACATTTTTCAAATTAGTCTCTCAAAAAATAGGCTCTATTCTCTAATTTTACTTTTCACTTTCTTGGTTACTAAACAGAGATTTCTTTAGAACATTTCTATATTCATTTTTTAAAAGTTATCAGAAGTACATTGCTGGTTAAAAAATTGTTTTGGAGTGCAAGTAGTATTTTTCTGGTTAAAGATGATACACTTTTCTTAATACATCAGGTAAAATTTCCCATCTTAAGCACTGTGTTGGCTGTACTAAAAAGTCTATAATCTTTCGTATCAATTCTTTGACTACATATTCCTGGAGAGCAGTCTTCAAAGTATATCTTTCTATAAATTGAAATTCTCCCAATGTAGATTCACTACATAAACTGTTCCTTTCATTCAGATCTTCCTTTTACACATGGCCATGTTCAGTTTCTTTCAGCTGGGAGTATCACAAAGAAAAAAATATAAAACCAAGTTATAAAATACCTGTTGCCCTACCTTTCTGCAGTCTGAACTTCTGTGATAGGATCATAGTTTCATTCATCTGAAGTGTACCCGTGCCCCAGTGGAGATTCCAGCCAGAGCTATGGAAGAACCACTCTACATTTTCCATAAACGGCAAGCTGCCCCCAAGCCTGCAATAGAAAAAGCAAGCAAGTTTTTGGTCTTTTCTTTCATTTAAGTAGTAAGATGATTTAGAGAGTAGAAGCCACAGTGGAATTTTTGTAGCAGTTAAGGTCTGTTTTGTGAAGGAATCACAGTGTGCTCAACTTTAAAACACTTTGACACATCTTTTGGCAAAGGGATACATGCATATTTAAACACACAAACATGCAAAATTATCTAACTTGTCAATTCCTAACTTGTCAAAGTAAAGTACCATTTCTTTGTACTAATATTTCATGGTATGGCACTGGAACCGCTTCATGCTGCAAGCCAAAAGATCCTGAGACACTAGTTACTTGTTTCATCATTTACAATATAGTTGTTGTTGTTATTTAGTCGCCCTGTCGTGTCTGACTCTTTGTGACCCCGTGGACTGCAGTACACCAGGCCACTTTGCAATACAAAGTGATGTGCAAATGGATTAAAAAAGCTTTTGCTATTTTCCTAGTAGTGAAGAACTTTGATATCAGTACAGTTAAGAAATTATCAGCCACCTATTATCTCCTGTTTCTTCATAAATATATCACTGTCATTTAGCCATTTCTTAGCCAACTTCTTTTTAGTATAAATTGAACACCGTAATCCATCCAATTTTAATTCCCACAAATGAATTATTTCACAAAATATTGTTCAGTGGCACATTCCCTTCCTGCTTTTCCAGTACTCATGAAAATTTCCAGAATATAAGATAAACACTCTTAAGTACAGTAGCAGAAAGGTGCTTAATTAATAAGACACACCACATTAAACCGATAATTTTTTTAACCATTCTGTTGCACCTTTGACCTGAGATTTTCTCCTGGGAGCCATGCTACATAGAACTCTCTTGGATGTGCTAGTCATGTTCCTCTCTTTTTCTCCCATCAGACCTACATTCATTAGAACATTCTGTCTTCCCTTACTTCACAGAATGATGTGAGTTTTGGAGGCTCACACAAGCAGATACCCAGTGCCCAGGAACAGAGTTCTCTGCCACAGTGACCAATCCTATTTATACTTGTGTTGTAATGTACTCTAGCTATTGATTTCTGAGAGTACATCAATTATCCAGTTTTGGAACAGACCAGATCACTTAGATTGATTATTAAGACTGTAGGTATGTAGCCCCACCTCCAAACATACTGCATTGGAATCTCTAGAGATGGAGTCTGGGAATCTACCTTATAACAAAATCCTGTAGTGACCCTTGGGAGTATGAAAATTTGAGAACCACTGAATCACTGAAGGGTGTTTAACTGTTTTCAGTCTCTGACTCAATATTCAAGAACTCTTGATAGTGTAAGAACCCTTGGGACATCCTGTCACAGTGGAAGTATCAGTAGATGTTTTGAAGAATGTCTCTGCTCTTAACATTTGACAGTGAAAGATAAGATGGAAAAAAAACAGCAACACAAAGCTTGGCTCAAAAGCAAAGTAAACATCATCTTGGGCCAGAGAAGAAAGATGAATTCAAATTGGAAAGTGTGGCTGGATGTCAATGAGTTTGGGGCTTCTGAGGCAGAAGCTGGCTGTAGATGGAGGGGCTCAGTTCTCATGGACCCCACTACTGCTTGAAACAGAGCATGCCCAGAGCTCAGCTCATAAAGGAGGCTAGCATCCAGGCTGTTCAAATGATGGTTTTATGCAAATGATGGGCTTAAGGAAGCAGAAAGGTAAACAAATTTTGTGACCATGAACTAAGCCAAGAGAAAGAAAAAAAAATAAAAAAAACTAAATCCAACCAACCAAACCAAAATAACCTTACACAAAATGCTCCTGAAAACCCAAATTCTAAAACAAAAGAAGAAATCTCATGCAAAGGAAGAAAGCCAACCCAATCAACAATGAAAAAAAAATCAACACTTAAAACATGAATTCATTTCAGATAAAAAAAATAGTGTAAAAGGACCAATGTGACTGAAAAAAATAGAGCTAAATGTAATATATTTATGATGCTATTTCCATGGTCCCAGAAAGGGAAATGATCCGTCCCTCTCCCCTCCCATTGTGTGCGTTTTCCGTGTTCTTGGTGACTTCTCAGGGCTCAGCTCTCTGTATAACTGTTCTATTAAGTCACCTCAACAGAATTCAGAATATTATAAAAAATAATCAAGGAGAGAGCATTACCTTTTTTTTTTTTTTTTTTAAATAGGCTAACTGGGCTGAAAATAACACTTGAAGCTAGAGCTTAATTCTAAGTTTCAGATAAAAAAAAACCCAAAAGTTCTATGTGCTTGTTGCCTTAGTCATTAATTTCTTTTTCTTTAAGACTAAACTTGCATCTTTAATTATACTGTGGTGTGTGTGTGTGCATGAAAAGGACATCTTTTTTGGGTGTTAGTCTAGAAGGTCTTGTAGTTCTTCATAGAACCATTCAATTTCAGCTTCAGCAATAGTGGTTGGGACATAGACTTGGATTACTGTGATGTTGAGTGGTTTGCCTGAGAAATGAACAAAGATCACTCTGTTGTTTTTGAGACTGCACCCAAGAACTGCATTTGGGACTCTCTTGTTGACTATGAGGGTTACTCCATTTTTTCTAAGGGATTCTTGCCCACAGTAGTAGATATAATGGTCATCTGAGTTAAATTTGCCCATTCCTGTCCATTTTAGTTCACTGATTCCAAAAACGACGACCACTCTTGCCATCTCCTGTTTGACCACTTTCAATTTGCCTTGATTCATGGAAAAACATTCCAGGTTCCTATGCAATATTGTTCTTTACAGCTTCAGACTTTACTTCCATTACCAGTCACATCCACAGCTGGGCGTTGTTTTTGCTTTGGCTCCATCTCTTTCTGGAGTTATTTCTCCACTCTTCTCCAGTAGCATATTGGGCACCTATTGACCTGGGGAGTTCATCTTTCAGTGTCCCATCATTTTGCCTTTCATACTTTCATGGAGTTCTCAAGGAAAGAATACTGAAGTGGTTTGCCATTCCCTTCTCCAGTGAACCACATTTTGTCAGAACTGTCCACCAACACCAGTCCATCTTGGGTGTGTGCGCACGGCATGCATGCTTAGTCTCTCGGTAATGTCTGACTCTTTATGACCCCATGAACTGTAACCTGCCAGACTCTTATGTCCATGGGATTCTCCAGGCAAGAGTACTGGAGTGGGTAGCCATTCCCTTGTCCAGTATAATTCCCAAAGTGTTTAGTCCATCATTTGTCTGCAGATGTGGAATAATAATGTAAAATAAGGGCACCCTATGCTTTCTCACTGTAGAGCCCACATTCTTCATGTTGGGCTACCTCCTGTGGAAATAAAAAAGATGCAGAGTTTTTTGATTCCTATTGTGTCATAATCAACTACATAGGGTCCAAGAGCATCATGTTTTAAACTGATTGCTGAGGAGCCCTAGATATTCAGAAGGCAGCAGCATAAATTATCTACCCATAAGTGATGTCTTTTCATGCGAGACATGATCACATCATTTCAGAAAATGGTTCTAATGACCTCTTACTTGTTGGATATCCAAGAATTATCTGCATGAAGGCATTGACAAGATAGATATTGTGGCCTGATGTTGATTCTCACATTACACATAATAAACACATGTGACACAGGATGGGATAACTAACAAAATATTTTAGAGTTGCCTAATTTTAATGAAGACTGATAACAGAAATTTGTTTATAAAAATTCTAGTCTCAATCAATTTTTATCTCAATGTCAGATTCCACCACAAAATCTTCAGTTCTGTGGTAGTTTTAAATGCAATGCTTATGTTGCATATACGCATATGTATGTTGCATATATTGCTTAATTTTCATGACAGAGAAGATTGTATACAAATACCTTATCATCTTTCATCACTTCAAGTCATGAGGGAAAGGTGAAAAATTTTGTTGGCAACCAAAGATGTCCAAGAGCAGATCATAGAAAGAAATTAATCTTTTACTTCAGCCATGAAATTAAAAGACGCTTGCTTCTTGGAAGGAAAGTTATGACCAACCTAGGTAGCTTATTCAAAAGCAGAGGCATTACTTTGCCAACAAAGGTCTGTCTAGTCAAAGTTATGGTTTTTCCAGTGGTCATGTACAGATGTGAGAGTTGGACTGTGAAGAAAGCTGAGCGCCGAAGAATTGATGCTTTTGAACTGTGGTGTTGGAGAAGACTCTTGAGAGTCCCTTGGACTGCAAGGAGATCCAACCAGTCCATTCTAAAGGAGATCAGTCCTGTGTGTTCTTTGGAAGGAATGATGCTAAAGCTGAAACTCCAGTACTTTGGCCACCTCATGCGAAGGGTTGACTCATTGGAAAAGACTCTGATGCTGGGAGGGATTGGGGGCAGGAGGAGAAGGGGATGACAGAGGATGAGATGGCTGGATGGCATCACCGACTTGATGGACGTGAGTTTGAGTGAACTCCAGGAGTTGGTGATGGACAGGGAGGCCTGGCGTGCTGCAGTTCATGGGGTCACATAGAGTCGGACACAACTGAGCAACTGAACTGAACTTCTTTTTTTCTTTGCTTCTTTACTCTTTTTTTGCTTCCTTTCTTCTCCTTTTCTTTCCATCACTTTTTATTTAAATATTCACTGAGGTTTCATTCAAACATTCAATTTTTTTTACTCTATACTCTGTGTGCTGAGAATACAAAGATAGAAAGGAACATTGCATTGCTTTCAAGAGGATTGTACAAAGCATGATTTGAATACAGGGGATATGCTAGATTATGCCTGGAGTAGTAAGGACAGTCTAGTTGAAGGTAATTCCTTCTGGTAGTCAAGAATTGGGCTTCCATGAATCGGGCTTCCTGGGTGGCTCAGCAGTAAAGAATCTGCCTGCGATACAAAAGATGCAGGAGGTGCTGCAGGTTCGATCCCTGGTTCGGGGAGACCCCCTGGAGGAGGGATTGGCAACCCAATCCAGTGTTCTTGCCTTGAAGAATCCCATAGGCAGAGGAGCCTGGCAGCATATAGTCCATAGTGTTGCACAGAGATGGACATGACTGAAGTAGCTGAGTATGCACAAGTCAAGAATTGTCAATAATTGTCAACACAGTCAAGAATTACCTGAAACCTAGATTAGTACAAGTTAACATGCAGGTAAGTAGAGGTAGATTGTTTCAGCATAAAGAGAGAGGTGGTCTGTGAACAGCACAGAGTCATGAAGAGCATGTTTTCAGGTAATTGCTAAGAAATCACATCTACTCCTTGGTAATAATACTATCAGGGTGAACTTTATGTATCAAGTTGGCTAGGCTATGAGGTCTAGTTTGTTGGTCAAACTCTAGTCTAGATTTTGTTGTGAAGATGTGTAAGTATGATTATCCTCATCCCTAATGTAGATGGGTCCCACCCAATCAGTTGAGGTGAGGAGCAAAATCTGAGGAGAAAACTGAGGTTTCCTAGGGAAGATTGAAGGCTGGAAATTTTGCCTCAAGACTCTAACATACTAATCCTGCCTGTATTCAGCCCTACAGACTACCTTGCTGATCTGTCCTACAAATTTCAGTTTTTCCAGTCTCTAAGATCTCATGAGTCAGTTCCTTCAAATTTCAATCTTAATCTCATTCTGTCTTTCTCTCCTTCACTCCTACTGTTCTGGTCCTCTGCAAAATGATTACCTCTACAAATACTAAAACACAGCATCATCTGTGCTGTGAAAATTTCCATGGCTCATTCTGTTTACTCCTCATTATAATTGTGTAAGTGAGGCAGACAGAAAGTGAGACAAGCCTAAGGCTAGTCAGTTGGAGATGGAGCTATGATTTGTACACAGTCACAAAGGTTTTGTACGACTCCAAGGCTTTCACTTTTAGTTACTACACAGCTTCTTTGGAATATAACTTGGCGGGGGGCAGTGGGGGGTGGTCTAATAGATAATATTCAAAAGGGGAAATATACTTAGTATGAGAAAGAGCAATATTCTTACAAAATGGAAGAGAAATTAGAGGTGACCAAAGAAAGTTTTTAAAAAATTATGAGTTAGTCTTGTTGCTAAAACTGTCCAAAGCCTAGTTCAGTTCAGTCACCCAATAGTGTCTGACTCCTCGTGACCCCATGGACTACAGCACACCAGGCCTCCCTGTCTATCACCAACTCCCAGAGTTTACTCAAACTCATGTCCATCGAGTCAGTGATGCCATCCAACCATCTCATCCTGTCATCCCCTTCTCTTCCCTCTTTCAATCTTTCCCAGCATCAGGGTCTTTTCAAATGAGTCAGTTCTTTGATCAGGTGGCCAAAATATTGGACCTTCAGCTTCAGCATCAGTCCTTCCAATGAATATTCAGGGCTGATTTCCTTTAGGATTGACTGGTTTGATCTCCCTGCAGTCCAAGGGACTCTCAAGAGTCTTCTCCAACACCACAGTCCAAAAGCATCAATTCTTTGGCACTCAGCTTTCTTTATGGTCCAACTTTCACATCCATGTATGACTACTGGAAAAACCATAGCTTTGACTAGACAGACCTTTTTGGCAAAGTATTGTCTCTGGTTTTTGATATGCTGTCTAGGTTGATCATAACTTTTCTTCCAAGGAGCAAGCATCTTTTAATTTCATGGCTGCAATCACCATCTGCCGTGATTTTGGAGCCAAATAAATAAAGTCTGTTACTGTTTCCATTGTTTCCCCTTCTATTTGCCATGAAGTGATGGGATGGGATTCCATGATCTTAGTTTTATGAATGTTGAGTTTTAAGGCAACTTTTTCACTCTCCTCTTTCACTTTCATCAAGAGGCTCTAATTTTCCTTCACTTTCTGCCATATAGGTGGTGTCATCTGCATATCTGAGTTTATTGATGTTTTTCCCAGCAATATTGATTCCAGTTTGTGCTTCATCCAGTCTGGCATTTCGCATGATGTAACCTGTATATAAGTTAAATAAGCAGTGTGACAATATATGGCCTTGACAACATACAACTTGTCCAAAGCTAAGTGATCCTATCTGACACCTCTGTCATTTCATGACCCAGTGACTTCTCAGCATAGCTAGAATGCTTATCCTCTCAAATCATTTGACCTGAATGTTGGTTACATTTAAATCCCATTTCTTTTTCTTCAATTTCTTCATATTAAAAAATAATATAAAGGAATCCATTCCTTATTTAATTGTGAAAACTTTTGTTAAACAACATAAAAGAAAATTGTAAAAGTAGAGACTCAGAACAATATGGTAGAAGAGAAAGTGGGATATAGGAAATAAAATGAAAAGAAGAACAAAAAGGGTTAAGAATTATTGATACATCCAGCAAAACAATTGCAGCCAGAGGTCTAAGAGATGAAATAATTAAAATAACAAAACAAGCTAAAGTTCAAAGTGATATGAGTAGTCCACCAATGTGTGATTTCAGATAGAGCTGATAAAAACCTAAAAACCACCTAAATTAAAAGGGGATAATAAATCAGCACTAGCAATTAAAAAACAGGTAATAGGATGTTTCAAGTGAAAGGAGATGTAATATCTAGAAAATCTCATCTACTTTTCTTTTTTTGAAGTATAGTTGATTTACAATGCTATATTAGTTTCAAGTGTACAGCGAAGTGATCCATTTATATATATTCTTTTTCAGATTTTTCTTATAGTTTATTATAAAATGTTGAGTGTATCTCCTTATGCTGTATAGCAAGCCCTTGTTGGTTATCTATCTTATATGTAGTAATCTGTATCTGTTAAACCCCAACTCTTAATTTATCCTTCCTCACACCTTTCCCCTTAGGTAACCATAAGTTTGTTTTTTATGATGGTGGGTTTTATATACAAGTTCATTTGTATTATGTTTTTCAGATTCCAAATAAAGGCGATAGTATATGATTTGGTTTGTCTGACTTACTTCACTTAGTATGGTAATCTCTGGTTCCATCCATGTTGTTGAAAGCAGCTTTATTTCATTCTTTTCATGGCTGAGTAATATTCCATTGTGTATATATATGTGTGTGTGTGTGTGTGTACATATCTTCTTTGTCTAGTCATCTGTTGGGGACATTTAGGTTGCTTCTTTGTCTTGTTTATTATAAATAATGCTTCAGTGAACATTGGAGTGCATATTTATTTTTGAATTATGTTTTTTTCCAAGTATATGGCCTGTAATGGAATTGAATTGAATGGAAATGAATCATATGGTAGATCTGTTTTTAGTTTTTTTTAAGGAAACACCATACTATTCTGGGCTTCCCTGGTGGCTCAGAAGTTAAAGAATCTGCCTGTGCAGGAGACCTGGGTTCAATCCCTGTGTTGGGAAGATCCCCTGGAGGAGGGCATAGCAACCCACTCCAGTATTCCTGCCTGGAGAATCTCCATGAACAGAAAAGCCTGATAAGCTAAACTCCATGGAGTCACAAAGAGTTGGACATGACTGAGTGACTAAGCACACCATACTATTCTCTATAGTAGCTCTATCAATTTATACTCCCACTAATGGTATCGGAAGGTTCCCTTTTCTCCAAACCCTCTCCAGCATTTGTTACTTGTAGACTTTTTGATGATGCCCAGTCTAAATGGTATGAGATAATACCTCATTGTAGTTTTGAGTTGCATTTCTCTAATAATTAGTGATATTGAGCATCTTTTCATGTGCCTTTTGGCCATCTGTCTTCTTTGGAAAAATGTCTGTCTAGATTTTCTGCCCATTTTTTGATTTGTTTGTTTTTATATTGAACTCTATGAGCTATTTGTATGTTTTGGAGATTAATGCCTTGTAGATTGAATCTTGAAGGTTGTCTTTTCATTTGTTTATGGTTTCCTTTGCTGTGAAAAAGCTTTTAAGTTTAACTAGTCCCATTTGTTTATTTTTGGTTTTATTTCCATTATTCTAGGAGGTGGTTCTAAACAGATATTGCTGTGATTTATGCCCAAGTGTGTCCTGCCTATTTTTGCCTCTAGGAGTTTTATAATATCCAGTCTTTTTAAAATTAATTTTTATTGGCAGATAGTTGATTTACCATGTTGTATTAGTTTCTGCTGTGTCCAGTATATTCAGGTCTTTAAACTGTTCTTCAGACATCAGAAGGACTATGAAGAGATCAGATCCTTTTTCTCTGCTTATTAAGTGTAACCTATTCTCTGCTCAGAGAATAACTCTTCTTTGAAGACTGGCAGCTGTTGCAAGACCACTGCAGTGTTTTTCTCCTCTGAGTCCTTCTAACACTTATTATCTGCACTCCTAATTTAATCTGTGTAATGTACTGATTTACATAATTAAGTTGACCTGCATATATGATTTTATAAAATATATAATTTTATTGCCAATTTCCTGGGTTTTGGTTCTTTCCCAACACTCGCCCCCAACCCAACTTAGTATTTTGTGTATATAGGTGCTCAGTACCTTGTGTTGGTTCATATTGAAGATATTTCCAAGATCATTTTCTCTAGTGAGAAGACATTATATATTTTGTTTTTATTTAATATGTATTAATTTAATTTCTTTAATAAATTAATCTATTTTATTTATATTAGTATAAATTTATAACTGATTTTATTTAAATATAAATTGCTCCAATTATAATTTCAAAGGCACCAAACCCACCCAATTAAAATTAAATAGAGCTCTTATTTACCTGTTATGGAAAAAAATGTGTTAAATTAAACTGGTGTGTCGAATAGGTTTCTTCTAAAATTTAATAGTCTTGAGAATTATGGAGTATCTACCTTTCATTTTTGTCACATTTCAATTCACTTGTATGACAGTAATTTTGTTAAATTTTTTTACTAAACAATCAGCTCAATGCATTTTATAGTTTCTTTTTCTAGAAGTCTAACTCTAAAATAGAGTGTTATCCATGTGAAAGAGGGTGTGTTTCTAAATGAAGTGTCATTAAAAGCGGCAGGAAGGAGAGCATTTATGCACCATGTCTTAAACCATCCTTCCTTCATTTGTACTGCTGTTGAAGTATATTTCTTAAGCCCTTGATGTGACTATATCAGCAAAATATAATAAATTAACATGAGTAATCCTCGACTTTTATTATACTGTATCTTTTCACATGAAAAGCATATAAGTAGGCATGAAATACCATGAATTTTCTACCCCTAACTGCATTATATAAAGAGTTGTCCTAGGCATATGAAGTGCTTTTAATCTGAATGAACTTCATTAGCTTTGGATTTAGTTGTGCATTCAGGGTACAAGTTGAAAGGCCTACCTGTTTATTCAGGCTTTTCTTGGAGTTTGCATGAGCAACATGGAAGGGATAGAGTGAGATGGGATGGAGGCAGCTTAAGAAATAATATAAGAAAAAATGCTTCTGAACACTCAGGGAGATCTACTGAACACACGATACATTTCATCTAGAACTGATAGGGAATGTCTTCTGGGAGCTTCTAGTCAGGCCATCAGGGAGTTTTTATTACCTCTGGACCATGAGGAGCCCCAGACCAGACAGGATGTGTGGGACCATGGCGGGTGCAGAAAGGACGAGAACGTGGTCCCAACCATCACAATCAGAAACAGCTGTTTTTCAAAGTGCTTACTCTGCTCCCAGTGTGATCTAACTGTTGTCCACACCTTATTTCACTTCACAACAACCCTATGAAGTAGAAATGGTGTTTTTTTTTTTTCCCCCGTCATTGTACAGATGCCCTACAAAGGTCAGAGAAGTTAAATAAGACGACACAGTTCAGGACAAGCAGAGTTGAGATTGGAAGCCAGACTGTCTGGCTCCACAGACACTCTTAGGCACTCTGGTATGCAGAGTGCACAAAATAAATAAATGATAACAAAGATAAGACTCTGTGTTTAAAAAGTTTACATTTTATTGAGGTTTGGCTATTATCTAAAAGCAGAATAATGTAGTACTACTAATGTACTACTTGAGAATTGCTCATAAGTAAAATAAAGGGAAATTAAAAGACAAAAGACATAAAAAGATAAAAATGAGAGGATACTGTCCACATGAGAGACAACAACTCTTCTACTCCACACATGGCCCTGAGGTGTCCCTTAAAAGTAAGGCCATGGTAGGCCACATATAGGTGTTATGTGGGTGGGGTGCAGCAATTCCTGCTCTCAAAGATTTCCTAATTAGTAGTGGGTTATTTATGTCAATAAATGAATATATCACAAAACAGTAAGTACTGAGATATGGGAATCAAAGCACAAAGCAGGAAGAGTTTTACTAATGTGGTATTCAGGAAGGACTTCCTGGAGGAGGTGGTGATAATCATGGAGGTGGTAGCCTGTCACTACAATGAAAGGAGGAGGGGGACTGCCTAATAGTGAACTCAATTTAATGAACTTAATACAGTCCAGTCAAGATGACTTGAAGGGTGCTATCATGGGACTGAGGGAGAAAAATCCTGCAACGGGGTAGAGCCAAGCTGCGAAGGAGCTGTCCTACCTTAGTCGGGCATGGGCTTTTTTAACTGGAAACTCTGGTCCTTACCTGTGGTTTTCCTCTCAGGGAGCTACTTGCTCAGAGAAGTGCTGTTGGAAGATTCCTCTTACAGAGAACCAGGAAAGGAGGGGAGCTGGCCCCCCTTGTCTGTCTCTAGCCAGACGAGGGGGACCAGCTCACACAAGAACATATTGGTTTAAATGAGAAACACCAAAAGTGGCCTGAACTTAAGAAATGATAATGTCAGTGTAAAATAATGGACTCAAAAGTTAACTAGCACAGCGTGCCTTTTTCACAGGGGATAAACACAGACACTTCTATATTGGCCCAATTGAACAAGGGGAAACGTTCTCCCCTTACACCTGAGAGCTGGTTGTCTTTGAGCAATGTAGCATTGTGTCCACCTTACTAAAAATGTACCAACTGATGAAATAAGCGAAGAAGCTGCATCACTGTTTTTCAAATATTTTGTTAAAGAACAGATCAGAACCAAGCACATTTTGGCATGTCAGTGTGCAACACTGGTATTTCCAGTACATTTAAATATTTCTGTTATTTTCGGAAAAGGTGATATCCTTTAAATAAAATAATGAGCTTATTAGCCCGCTGTTATTAAGATATGTATAAACTTTGACAGTTTTTGTGATGATTAACTGAGTTATATGTAGTATGTGTAGTATTGTCTGGCATATAGTAAGTGCTAGAAAAGTATGAGCTATTATTATCACTCTCATTTTTGTTATTAGTAGCAGGGTCTGTGTCCCTGGGCTGGGGTGTTCTGATTTGACGCTGCTCCTGTGATCAACTACAGATGTTTGCAAGGTGGCTGGCCAGGAGTGTGGATACAGTGATTACTGTTTATCATGAAGCTAAATAGAATCCATCTACCAAGAGTGAGTTAACCATCTTCATAGTACAGAAATGAACAAGCTTGTTTAACAAGTTTATTTTCACAGGTAAACATTTGCAAAACTGAATATGATTTTAATTAGAAAAAAACAACAGGGTGAGACTAGGCAGCACTGTGATCCACAGTGGAAGCAGACCCTGCTGTCTTCAAGCCAGTGGGTGTTATTCTTGCAGGAGAACCCCAGGATCGTGCCCCTAATTAGCTAATTATTTAGAAATTAGAAAGGAATCACTTAACAAGGAACACACACACACCATACAAATGACATGAGTGGTGAGTAAATTTACTTTCAAGAATTAACGAAGAGTGTCAGTGAGCTACATATGGTATTCATGTGTAATTAAAAACAAATTACAGTGTAGAGAAACATTGTACATGTTAGCAAATTAATCTTCTAAACCAAACAAAAATAATCTCCCCAAATTTTTGATAGAAAACATACGTATTTTCTGCATGAAATACAGAAATGATTTCTCTCTGACTCAGTGTTTGTTTAAAAGAATCAACAAGATGGCAGCAGGATATGGGGGCTATTTCAGTGACTCTGTGGTTAACAATAAGGCCTTGGACAACAACAGAAAACAATTCCCTTCCCATTTGTTTTGGCAGTTTTTCCTTCTGCTAATTAAACTTGGTAAAAATAATCTATCATGAATAGTGTTCCTGCCATTTTTTTGAGATTTCTGTACAATAATAAATATGACATTCCAGACATATAACAAAAACAGAATCGCTTAGATTTATGAAGTACTCTCCCAAGTTTCCTTGCAAAAGAGAAAAAATCCTGAACCCGGTGGGTTAGGCCCTCGTATTAAAACAATCGCAGTTTATGCTCTGTGAAACTCATGATAAACCTCAATGAACGATGAAGTACAGCAAAACTGACTGTTAAAGAATAAGTAGGAATATAACTGAGTAACAAGGAAGGATAACACTCCAGAGAAAAACAGAACAGATCACCAGATCATCTATGCGATACTAAGTGAATCTGTTTGAACCTCATTTTAGTAATTTTGATGTCTTCAGTACTATCATGCACGTATTTGTTTGCTGGCTTAGCTAGGCACTGATTTCATAATCTTTACTGCTTCTCTCTTCCCAAAAGTAATCAAGGTAACCTGTAGAGTTATAAAAAAGAAAATATAAAAATAGGATAAAGTTGATAGAATAGGAAGAATCAGCATAAGTGCTATAAGATAAACCCAAGTGTAAAATTAATGCCCCAATACTAAATATAATTTCTCATAGGCTCTGTTAGACATTGGCTATGTATTTGTATCTGAGTATCCTAGGAATCAACCCAAAGAGAGGAGCCCTGTCAATTACTTAATGCATAATTTTTAAAAATGAAAATAGGCACAATACATCATTGAAGGCAGATGAAATTTCTGTCCTAGGTGTTCATGTACAGGAAGAACTCATGTAGAGTTCACGAGTTCTTAAGACAGAGACAATGAACCAAGGTATGAAAGCAGCCAGTCAGTGCTTACCACGTGCTACCAACACCTTTATAATAAATCTAAAGTCCAGTTTTCTATGACTTTCTTAAAAGCTTCAATGTGGCTTGCTCAAATAAGTCTAATTTAGTTTAGTTGCACAGTCATGTCCGACTTTTTGCAACCCCAGGGACAGGAGCATGCCAGGCTTCCCTGTCCATCACTAACCCAGAGAAGTCAGTGATACTATCCAA
Source organism: Bos mutus (assembly GCF_027580195.1). Classification (NCBI taxonomy): domain Eukaryota; kingdom Metazoa; phylum Chordata; class Mammalia; order Artiodactyla; family Bovidae; genus Bos; species Bos mutus. The sequence continues at coordinate 65,987,559 of NC_091620.1, read as the reverse complement.
ACATCTCATCCTCTGCCGTCCCCTTCTCCTCCTGCCTTCAATCTTTCCCAGCATCAGGGTCTTTTCCAATGAGTCAGTTCTTCCCATCAGTGGCCAAAGTATGGAGTTTCAGCTTCAACATCTGTCCTTCCAATGAATATTCAGGACTGATTTCCTTTAGGATTGACTGATTGGATCTCCTTGCAGTCCAAGGAACTCTCAACAGTCTTCTCCAACACCACAGTTTAAAAGCATCAATTCTGCACTCAGCTTTCTTGATAGTTCAACTCTCACTTCCATACATGACTACTGGAAAAACCATAGCTTTGACTAGATGGACCTTTGTTGGCAAAGTAATGTCTCTGCTTTGTAATATGCTCTCTAGGTTGGTCAAAGTTTTTCTTCCAAGGAGCCTCTTTTAATTTCATGGCTGCAGTCACCATCTGCAGTGATTTTGGAGCCCAAGAAATAGTCTCTCACTGTTTCCATTGTTTTGCTATTTAATGCCACTAAGTAATGGGATGGGATGCCATGATCTTAGTTTTCTGAATGTTGAGTTTTAAGCCAACTGCTTCACTTTTCTCTTCCACTTTCATCAAGAGGCTCTTTAGTTTTTCTTTGCTTTCTTGCATTAAGGGCAGTGTCATCTGTGTATCTGAGATTATTGATGTTTCTTCCTGCAATCTTGATTCCAGCTTATGTTTCATCCAGCTTGTGTGAAATGCCAACCTGGCATTTCACATGATGTATTCTGCATTTAAGTTAAATAAGCAGGGTGACAATGTACAGCCTTGATTTACTCCTTCCCCTATTTGGAACCAGTCTGTTGTTCAATGTCCAGTTCTAACTGTTACTTCTTGACCAGCATACAGATTTCTCAGGAGGCAGGTCAGGTGGTCTGGTATTCCTATCTGTTGAAGAATTTCCACAGTTTGTGGTGATCCACACAGTCAAAGGCTTTGGCATAGTCAATAAAGCAGAAGTACGTTTTTTTGGAACTCTCTTGCTTTTTCGATGATCCAATGGATGTTGGCAATTTGATATCTGGTTCCTCTGCCTTTTCTAAATCCAGCTTGAAATCTGGAGGCTCATGGTTCACATACTGTTGAAGCCTGGCTTGGAGAATTTTGAGAATTACTTTGCTAAGATGTAAGATGAGTACAGTTGTGCGGTAGTTTGAACATTCGTTGGCATTGCCTTTCTTTGGGATTGAAATGAAAACTGACCTTTTCCAATCCTGTGGCCACTGCTGTATTTTCCAAATTTGTTGGCATATTGAGTATAGCACTTTAACAGCATCAACTTTTAGGACTTGAAATAACTCAGCTGGAATTCCATCACCTCCACTAGCTTTGTTAGTGATACTTCCTTAAGTCCTTTTGACTTTGCATTCCAGGATATCTGGCTCTAGATGAGTGATCACACCATCGTGGTTATCTGCATCATGAAGGTCTTTTTTGTATAGTTCTTCTGTGTATTCTTCCCACTGCTTCTTAAGTTCTTCTGCTTCTGCTAGGTCTATACCATTTCTGTTCTTTATTGTGCCCATCTTTGTATGAAATGTTCCCTTGGTATCACTAATTCTCTTGAAGAGATTGCTAGTCTTTCCCATTCTATTGTTTTCCTCTATTTCTTTGCATTAATCACTGGAGAAGGTTTTCTTATCTCTCTGTGTTATTCTTTGGAACTCTGCATTCAGTTGGTTATATCTTGCCTATTCTCCTTTGTCTTTAGCTTCTCTTTTCTCCCCTATTTGTAAGGCCTCCTCAGACAACTGTATGCAGTTCTTTTTCTTAGGGATGATCCTGATCACTGCCTCCTGTACAATGTCACAAACCTCTGCCATGGTTCTTCAGGCATTCTGTCAGACCTAATCCCTTGAATCTGTTTGTCACTACTACTGTATAATCATAAGGGATTTGATTTAGATCATACCTGATCCCACCAAAAAAAGACAGCCCACGCTCAAGCGCAAAGAAGAAGCCCCAGCAAGACGGTAGGAGGGGCAAAATTGCATTTAGAATCAAACCTCATACCCACCAGAGATGCTCAGAGGGCTCAAACAAAACTTTATGCACACCAGGAGACCCCACAGAGACTGAAGTAGATCTCTCTTTGAGTGTTTGAGTGTCTCCTGCAGAGGTATGATTCAGCAGTGGCCTGCCACAGGGGCAGGGGCTCACAAATCTAAATATCAGTCAATATAATCTGGTTTAGCTTTCTATGACCTAGATTATTCCAAGGACATCACTTGGGTTTATGAAAGAAAAAAATACTTCATTGGCTTGAGAATTGTGGACCCTAGACTAGCAGCACCACCATCACCTGGAAACTTATTAGGAACTCAAATTCTTGGGTTCCACCACAGGCTTTCTGAGTCAGAAACTCTGAGAGTGAGACCCAGAAATTAATTTATTAAATTGCACGTTGGAAAAAAGATAACAAGGTGAATTTATAGTTTAAAAATGGAAATAAAACGTATTTACACAACATAAACCTCTTAGTGTGTCTGGAGTATATATTACGAAATGAATGACTTGGTCAAAGGAAACTGAATGAACAGAGGAAAGAATTCATGAATTTAGAGTGTATTTTGGTAAAGAGTTGTTATTTTAGGAAATCTTAAGTACTTAGTAGAGAAGGTGAGGAATGGAGTGATTAAAGGGGTGAGGGGGGACTGATTAGGTTACTCATAACAAAAATATGTGATCCAGGGATAATGGGCTCTGCTTTTATTACTCTATGCAACAAAAATATCCAATGCCAAAAGATATATTTTAAATATTACATCTGCACAACCACAGCAGAGTCAGCATCATTGAAATATTGTAGAGTACTTCATCAGATAGAGTGTGTTGATTTGGGGTTCCAGATGTTCAAAGGGATGCAAAGACCAGTCACAGAATTTTAGATGCATTGCATTGCTTGGTAAAATATATATGTATATATATATTTATATATATATATATATATATATATATTTAATTATATAGTATATGAATATATTGAATTTAAACTACAAAATTCAAGCATAAATGTTATGGACTGAACTGCATACCTCTAAAATTTCTTGAAGCCCTGAACTCCAAATATGATGATACTTAGAAGTGAGAATCTTTTGGCAGTAATTAGATTTAGATGAGGTCATGAGGATGGGATCCTCAGGATGGGATTAGTACCTTTATGAGAAGAAACACAGAGAGCTTGCACATGCCCCCTTCCTCCTTCACTCTCCCTCCCTCCCTCTCTTTCTCACTCCCTCGCTCTTTTCTCTCTTTCTCTTCCCCTGTCCCCTTCCCCATCATATGGGGAAACAGTGAAAAGACAGTCATCTACAAGCCAGGAAGAGCTCTCACCAGAAACCTCTGTCATGTTGACCTTGGACTTCTAGCCTGCAGAACTGTGAGATCATAAATGCCTTTTTTTTAAGCAGATTATTTTATTATGGCAGCCCTGTTATGGTCTTCCCTGATGGCTCAGTGGTAGTGAATCTGCCTGCCAGTGCAGGAGTCCCAGGCTTGATCCCTGGGTTGGGAAGATCGCCTGGAGAAGAAAATGGCAACCCACTCCAGTATTCTTGCCTGGGAAATCCTGTGGACAGAGGAGTCTGGTGGTTTGCAGTTCATGGGGTCACAAAAGAGTTGGACACGACTTAGCCTCTAAACAACAGTCATAGCTCTAGCTAAGACAGTAAGTTTGAAACAACTTTTTAGTCCTTTAGAATTTAGAAAGAATTTTTAGTTCTTTAGTGATTCATGACAATCTCCAAATTACTAGTTTCTGGTAATTTATTATTGGAAGTTCTGTTTCAGACAATAATACTAAAAGTTCTGCAAGTTTTTTTTTTCTCATTATGTAAAATGTAACATTTGATTCACAGGTCAAATTTGACCCCCAGATGACGGGTTGCCAATCCCTGCTATGTAACGTTGAAAACTAATGATCATATAATAAATACATTGTTTTTATAAAACTCAAAAGCAAACGAACCTAAGTAACATAATTTGTTGTGATAAAACTATTTTTAAAATAATTAGTAAGATAAACACAAAATTCAGTATAATAGTTACTTCTGGGGGAGGAAGAAGAATGGAAACACAGAAGTAGATGAAACACTATTAATAATATTCCAGCTCTTAAGTTGGGTGGTAGAATCAAGGGGATCATGATTATTATTATGTTTAATATTTTTTTGTTTCAAATTTTAAACAATCAAAAAATATCAGTGCATCCCTGGATGATTTTATTTTATAGAAGTTAATGTTTTTAGTAGTTAGGTCAATGACTCTCCTTGACATCATATTTTTTTACCACTGAAGGACCAGTAGTGAATGAAGACTTTCAGGGGAAATAAATGAATAAATTAATTCAGACAGACTTACATAGGCAATTATGAATTTCTTTCACATATATAAATTTTCTATATATACATATTGCCATAAAAATTTTAAATTTGAAATACAGGATAAAGCAATCTATTTCCTGAAGTTTAAAACATTTCATAACATTATGTTTATATGATTCATAGACAAAGGCTCAATGGTTATATTGTATAGCAGGAATAGTTATAATGTCTGTCAACTGTATGTATATGTTTTCTAAATATACACATTACGCAAAGAAATTATAAAACCTCAAAACTATAGTTCACCTAAAATAAATATGCCATTGTATACAGGGTGTTGGCCTAGTGCTAAGTAATTATGGGAAATAACGTGAATGTGATCTTTAAGTTATACAGGCTTATATCAGATTTCTGCAAAAAAACATATAAAATTCCTCTTTCTAAGGGTCTGCAGGGGAAACACAGAATATTAATTTCGTGGAGTTCCATTCCAGTATTTCTGTAAGAATTATATGTCTGGATAAGGCAGCCACTACATACTAGCACTAATATAGTGGAAAACATTCCATGAATTGAACAAGAATATTTCCATCCAAAAAGTGCCAAATAACAGGTCATCTCAAGTGAATAGAGAAAGGTATAATTATGGGTGCATTTAATACCTGTAATGAATTCAACTTTGAAAGCTTTCCATTGTTTATATGTCATATACTGGTTATAAATAAAATTTTAAAAGGTATAGCACAAAGAGAGCATTAAAACTTCAAAGATTTTATACACACACACACACACACACACACTATATTTGTTACGTTGCAATGAAATTCTATATTATTCAGTTACACTGAATCTCAACTGCCAAGAAAAATATATTTGTCCAATTTGAAACTACAGATTTTTATTCTTTTCTCATCAGATTATTTAGGTTTAAGCTAACATTTATAAATATCAAAGCCTGATGAATGATCAGACGAAGACTTAGAAAAATATTCACATATTATACATTAAAATATGAGGGTTTGGAGAAAAAATCAACACTGTATAATAAATTGAGGTGATAAAAAGTTTTCATGGAAAAAGTGAAGGAATTCTATTAATGCTATTCAGATAAATTGAACATTTCATGAGCAATGTTTTAACCTTAAAAAAAATGTAAAAATAAACTTTGGAGCAGCGTTGTAGATCCCGAAAGATGAATTTTTTAAAGTTTAAGTGCGAGTGGTATTTAAGAGTTGGAATGAAAGTGGAGGAGATGTCTTTCAAGTTATGATAATGATCTCTGTAATAGACCCTGAATTTTCAACCATCTTAATGGATTTGCCTATTATTGATTATGTTGGTCATTGCCAAGAATATCAAAGTAAATAGACTTTTTATGTATTTATTCACCACTCACTAAAAAGCAGATCTAACAACAACATATTAACTGTTCAGAATGTATTTGTCCCAGAAGAAAAGATAAGTCATATAATCTTGATAATCATATTGTCTATTGAAAGAATGTTTTTAAATCTTAATTGGCTTTCATTTTAGTAATAAACACAGAACTATGATTTCTGTTAGAAACGCTTCTATGTTGAAATATTGTTTTACCTCCTTAATAACTAGATTTAATTTTCCCTACCTGTTATGACCAAGATCACCAAAATGGCACTTCATTTGTCATTGTTGCTGTTGTTCAGTCACCCAGTCATGTCCAACTTTGCAACCCCATGGACTGCAACACGCCAGGCCTCCCTGTCCCTCACCATCTCCTGAGATTTGCCCAAGTCTATGTACATTGCATCGGTGATGCCATCCCGCCATCTCATCCTCTGATGCTCTCTTCTCCTTTTGCCTTCAATCTTTCCCAGCATCAGGGAATTTTCCAATGAATCGGCTGTTCCCATCAGGTGACCAAAATGCTTCAGCTTCAGCATCAGTCCTTCCAGTGAGTATTCAGGGTTTATTTACCTTAGGATTGACTGATATGATCTCTTTGCAGTCCAAGGGACTCTCAAGAGTTTTCTCCAATACCACGGTTCAAAAGCATCAATTCTTCCGCCCTCAGCTTTCTTTATAGTTCAACTCTCACATCCGTACATGACTCCTGGAAAAATCATAGCTTTGACCAGACAGACCTTTGTTGGCAAAGTAATATCTCTGCTTTGTAATAGGCTGTATAAGTTGGTCATAACTTTCCTTCCAAGGAGCAAGTGTCTTTTAATTTCATGGCCGAAGCCACCATCTGCAGTGATTTTGGAGCCCCAAAAAATAGTCTCTCACTGTTTCCATTTTTTCACAATCTATTTGCCATGTAATGGGACCGGATGCCATGATCTTAGTTTTCCTAATGTTGTGGTTTAAGTGAATTTTTTCGCTCTCCTGTTTCGCTTTCATCAAGAGGCTCTTTAGTTCTTCTTCACTTTCTGCTCTAAGGGTGGTGTCATCTATGTATCTGAGGTTACTGATGTTTCTCCCAGCAATCTTGATTTCAGCTTGTGCTTCATCCAGCCTGGCATTTTGCGTGATGTACTCTGCATATAACTTAAATAAGCAGGGTGACAATATACAGCCTTGACATACTCCTTTCTCAATTTGGAACCAGTCCATTGTTCCATGTCCAGTTCTAAATGTTGCTTCTTGATCTTCATACAGGTTTCTCAGGTGGCAGGTTAGGTGGTCGGTTATTCCCATCTCGAAGAATTTTTCACAGCTTGTTGTGATCCACACAGTCAAAGGCTTTGACATAGTCAATAAAGCAGAAGTTCATATATTTCTGGAACTCTCTTGCTTTTTCAATGATCCAGTGGATGTTGGCAATTTGATATCTGGTTCCTCTGCCTTTTCTAAATCCAGCTTGAACATCTGGGTTCACAGTTCATGTACTGTTGAAGCCTGGCTTGGAGAATTTTGAGCATTATTTTGCTAGTGTGTGAGATGAATGCAATTGCATGGTAATTTGAACATTCTTTGGCATTGCCTTTCTTTGGGATTGGAATGAAAACTGATCTTTTCCAGTCCTGTGGCCACTGCTGGGTTTTCCAAATTTGCCAGCATATTGAGTGAAGCATTGTCTTTGAGAATTTAAAATAGCTCAACTGGAATTCCATCACCTCCACTAGCTTTGTTTGTAGTGATGCTTCCTAAGGCCCACTTGACTTCTCATTCCAGGATGTCTGGCTCTAGATGAGTGATCACAGCATCTTGGTAATCTGGGTCATGTCGATCTTTTTTGTTTACAGCTCTTCGTGTATTCTTGCTATCTCTTCTTAATGGTATTTGCTTCTGTTAGGTCCATACCATTTCTGTCCTTTATTGTGCTCATCTTTGCATGAAGTATTTCCTTCATATCTCTAATTTTCTTGACAATACCTCTAGTTTTTCCCATTCTATTGTTTTCCTCTATTTTTTTGCATAGATCACTGAGGATGACTTACTTATCTCTCCTTGCTATTCTTTGGAACTCTGCGTTCAAATGGGTATATCTTTCCTTTTCTCCTTTGCTTTTCACTTCTCTTCTTTTCTCAGCTATTTGTAAGGCCTCCTCGGACAACCATTTTGCCTGTTTGCAGTTCTTTTTCTTGTGGATGGTCTTGATCCCTGCCTCCTGTACAATGTTACAAACCTCTATCCATAGTTCTTCAGGCACTCTATCTATCAGATCTAATCACATGAATCTATTTGTCACTTCCACTGTATAATCCTATGGGATTTGATTTAGGTCATGCCTGGATGGTCTAGTGGTTTTCCCTACTTTCTTCAATTTAGGTCTGAATTTGGCAACAAGGAGTTCATGATCTGAGCTGCAGTCAGCTCCCAGCCTTGTTTTTGCTGACTGCATAGAGTTTCTCCATCTTTGGCTACAAAAAATATAACCACTCTAATTTTGGTATTGACCATCTGGTGGTGTCCATGTGTAGAGTCTTCTCTTACATTGTTGGAACAGGGTGTTTGCTATGACCAGTGCATTCTCTTGGCAAAACTCTGTTAGCCTTTGCCCTGCTCCCTTTTTTTTTTCACGGTCAAACTTGCCTGTTACTCCAGGTATCTCTTGACTTCCTACTTTTGCATCCCAGGCCTCTATAATGAAAAGGACATCTTTTGGGGATGTTAGTTCTAGAAAGTCTTGTAGGTCTTCATAGAATGATTCAGCTTCTTCAGCATTACTTGTCGGGTCATAGACTTGGAATAATGTTGTATTGAATGGTTTGCCTTGGAAATGAACAGAGATCATTTTGTTGCTTTTGAGATCGCACCCAAGTACTGCATTTCGGACTTCTTTGTTGACTGTGAGGGCTACTCCGTTTCTTCTAAGGGATTCTTGTCCACTGTAGTAGATATAATGGTCATCTGAGTTAAATTCACCCGTTCTAGTCCACTTAGTTCACTGATTCCTAAACTATCGATGTTCACTCTTGTTATCTGCTGTTTGATCACTTCCAATTTACCCTTATTCATGGACCTAATATTCCAGGTTCCTATGCAATATTGTTCTTTACAGCATCAGGCTTTATTTCCATCACCAGTCACATCCACAGAGGGTCATTGTTTTTACTTTGGCTCTGTCTCTTCACTCTTTCTGGAGTTGTTCCTCCACTGATCTCCAGTAGCATATTGGCCACCTGCTGACCTGGGGATTTCATCTTTCAGTGTCATATGTTTTTGCCTTTTCATACTGTTCATGGAGTTCTCAAGCCAAGAATACTGAAGTGGTTTGCCATTTTCTTCTCCAGTGGACCAGTTTTGTCAGAACTCTCCACTATGACCCATCTGTCTTGGGTGGCCCCTCATGGCATGGCTCATAGTTTCATTAAGTTAGACAGAGCTGTGGTCCCTGTGATCAGTTGGATTAGTTTTCTGCAATTGTGGTTTACATTCTGTTTGCCCTCTGAGGGATAAGGATGTGAGGCTTATGGAGGCTTCCTGATGGGAGAGACTGACTGTGGAAGAAACTGGGTCTTGCTCTGATGGGCGGGGCCATGCTCGGTCTTAAATCAGATTTTCTATTGATGGGTGGGGCTCTGTTCCCTCCCTGTTGTTTGACCTGAGGCCAAACTATGGTGGAGGTAATGAAGATAATGGTGACTTCCTTCAAAAGATCTTGTGCTCACACTCCCCGTACTCTGTCCTGCCAACCCTGTAGCAAGCCACTTCTGACCCATTCCTCCGCTGGAAACTCCTGGACACTCATAGGCAAGTCTGTCTACTATATTTATAGTAGACATGTCTATTTATGATATACAGTATTTTTATTTATAAAATTGATGTATGTTCAATGAAGAGAAGTTGGCAAAAGAGTAAGGTACACAAATGACTTTAATATCATCTAGATTTCCACCACAAAGACATGATCTCTGCTAATAAGTTTTCATGCCTTCATCCAGGTACAGATTCAGATACAGGTATGCATCTGGGAATGAGTCTATGTCCCTAGGTAAATAGATACATGTGAAGGAGGCAGGAAAGGATATTTTTGCATGCATAAGAAAAAATGACCATGGATAAAAGATAGCACTTAAAGACAGCACAAATGCTGAGGAATAATATATGAACGCATAGAGGTCCCAGGCACGGTGAATATAACCACATCCTAGCACCTTGCTACTCCAAAGATGGTCGGCAGACCAGGAGTGTTAGCATTGTCTGGGAACTTGTCAGAAATGCAGACTCTCATCTCACCCTGTATTTATTATATCAGAATCTACATTTTAGCAATATTTCTCTGATTTTCAGTCACATTAAAGTTTGAGAAGTACTACTGTAGATGCCTCATGAGCCAGCAGATACACCAAGTAGAGAAGATGAAATCAGGTTCAACTTACCCATTAAGCACAATAGATGACGCAGTGCCTAGAACCCACAGTACTTTAAGGAGCTCATGAAATCATTTTAATTTTTTTAAAAATAAGAATTAAAAATAAACTTTTACATAATAGAAAATATTTTAATATATGATCTAAATATATCCAGCTTTATAAAAGTATGAGTATACAATAATATTTTTATGATTTTTGATAAGTCTAATTACCACCATCTGTCACTATACAAAGATGTTAAATTGCTATTGATTATATTTCTTACATTGTACATTTCATTACTATGACTCATTTAGTTTGTAACTAAAAGTTTGTGCCTCTTAATTTCCTTCACCTATTTTAATCATTTTTCTGTCCTTCTCCTCTCTGGCAACCACTTGTTTATTCTCTGTATCTAAGACTCTGTTTCTGGTTTGTTCTATTTGTTCATTTGTTTTGTTTTTTAAATTCCACATATAAGTGGAATCATATAGTAATTGTCTTTTTCTGACACTCCATTTAGCATAATACCCTTTAGATCTATCTACATAGTTACAAAATGGCAAGAGTTCATTCTCTTTTAAGGCTGAGTAATATTCCATTGCTTATACATATTGCATCTTTGTTATCTGTTATCTATTGTTGGTCACTTGGGTTGCTCCCGTATCTTAACTATTGTGAATAATGCTATTGCCAACATAGGGGTGCATATGTCTTTTCAAAGTTGTGTTTTCGTTTTCTTTGGAAAAATATCCCAAAGTAGAATTGCTGGATTCATATGATTTTTTATAGAGAAAGTGACCCAGAAATGCAAAACTTCCGAGAACCCAAGAAGTCATTGTTTAGCCTTATGAATAACACAACACATTCAAAATGTAAGAAATCCTTGACATTTGCCTCAAAAGCATCTTCTATTTTATCTCTGTTGTTAATTATTTGATATGTTTTTCAGAAAGGATATAAATTGCCCTTCTTAAAGAAAGAACTTGATAAAAATAAAGATTTTTTACATACAATTAGTATATACCTACCGATTTTAACAAATAATTCATTTTAAAGCAAAGTATTCTGCCTTAGTACATTCTGCCTTAAAATTAACATCATTTCATAGATATTTTACCATGTTAATGAACATTTGCTTTAAATAAGATTTAATGGCTACATAAAATACCTCATAAGATAAGTACCTTCAATGAATTTGTTGAGCAAATTGGTTTAGTTTCCAGTTCTTACCATCATAAATAACATTGTGATAAATAAATATCCTTGTTGTAAATTCATGATTATTTCCTTCAGAGAAATTCCCAAAGTGAAAGTATTGGTTCATTGGGTGTACACTTTAAGATTATTCTGTTAACTTTCAATTTTGATAGTTTCAAATTACAGAAAAGTTGCAGGACTCATTCAAGGAACTCTATATTTTACCTAGATTTAGCCATTTTGCCCTTTGTTCCATTGCTTTGTGCTCTGAATCTCACTCCCTCCCTCTCCCACCCCCATCCTTTACACACACACATTTTCCAGTTTGAGAGTAAGCTGATAAAATTCTGCTCCCTTACCCTTTAAATACTCCAGCCTCTTTTTCCCAAGGGCAACAAGGTTCTGCTACAGGGCCACAATAAAATTACGAAATTCGGGACTTCCCAAATGGCTCAGCAGTAAAGAATCCACCTGCAATGCAGGAGACACAGGAGACATGGGTTTGATCCCTGAGTCAGAAAGATCCCTGGAGGAGGAAATGACGACCCACTCAGGTATACTTACCTGAAGAATCCCAAGGACAAAGGTGACTGGCTGGCTACAGTCTGGAGGATTGCAGAGTTGGACAGGACCAAATAAGCACACACACACTACCCAGAATCTACATTTAAATGTTATCAACTTTCCCAGCAAAGTTCTTTGGAGTTCCTCAACCCATCTACTTTCCTGCCCCAGCATACATCCAGGATTCACACTGTGTTCACTGTTATTTAGTCTCCTTTAATCTGGAGCAGTTCCTCATTGTCATTTTTTTTCTGGACATTTTTGTGGTTATTGATATTCACAGCCAAATAGCCCTCCAAATAATGTTGCTTCTACTGAGAAAAACCACATATAAGAATGTCCGTTTTTTCATATATTATTAATATAAACATTAATATTGTTCATCTTTCTAATCTGAAAACCACAGTATACATTTTTTCCTTATATTACAAATGAAGCTGAATATCTTTTTCATGTATGTGTAACCGTTTTTCTTCTCTTTTATCATTAATTACTTGTTTATATATTTTGCTTATTCTTCTATAGGGGGTTTTGTCTCATTTGTTTCTCTTAGTGATTTATAAATATTGCATATTTTTTATATAACAGAAATCTTAACCTTTTTCCAACAAATAACTTTTCCTTAAGTCACTTATTAGTTCAATTACTCAGTTGTGTCCAACTCTACGGCCCCATGAAATGCAACACACCAGGCTTCCCTGTCCATCACCAGCTCCAGGAACTTGTTCAAACTCATGTCCATCAAGTTAGTCATTTATCATTCTTGATAAATAGAAACTTTTTATTTTTATGTAGTTATACGTAGTCATTTTTCTTTTAGCTACTTTTGCCTTTGAAATTGGGTTTGGCAAAAACTTCTTACCCTAATATTATCTGAATATCATTCTAAATTTTATCTAATTATTTTATAACTTTTTACATTAGACTTAAGCATTATAAAATACAGTTTGGTATCTAGTCTATACTTTCACAAAATTTAATCAATCTATCTATTTTCCCACTGATATGGAATGTCAACTTAATACTAGTTATATTAAATATTGACCAAAATAATGTATGTCTAAGTTTAATATTTTAGAAGAAACAGGAATCAAAGTTTCTAAACTAGAAGAAATCTTAGAAATCATAGGATACTATCCATTGAGGCAAATAAAAGAAAATATACATTTATCTGATGACTCAAAACTGAAAATAATTTTTAAAGGCGTTTAAGAGAGTTGATGCTTTTGAACTGTGGTATTGGAGAAGAGTCTTGAGAGTCCCTTGGACTGCAAGGAGATCCAGCCAGTCCATTTTGAAGATCAGCCCTGGGATTTCTTTGGAGGGAATGATGCTGAAGCTGAAACTCCAGTACTTTGGCCACCTCTTGTGAAGAGTTGACTCATTGGAAAAGACTCTGATGCTGGGAGGGATTGCGGGCAGGAGGAGAAGGGGACGACAGAAGATGAGAACATGTGTCTGAGTGAACTCTGGGAGATGGTGATGGACAGGGAGGCCTGGCATGCTGCGATTCATGGGGTCACAAAGAGTTGGACACAACTGAGCAACTGAACTGAACTGAAGATTATCTTTTGTTTCATTTCACTGGGACCTCACAAATAGTAATTTAGTAATATCTATGAGGAGTTGGTGGAGAAGGCAATGGCACCCCACTCCAGTACTCTTGCCTGGAAAATCCCATAGACGGAGGAGCCTGGTAGGCTGCAGTCCATGGGGTCGCGAAGAGTCGGGCACAACTGAGCCACTTCACTTTGACTTTTCACTTTCATGCATTGGAGAAGGAAATGGCAACCCACTCCAGTGTTTTTGCCTAGAGAATCCCAGGGACGGGGGAGCCTGGTGGGCTGCCGTCTATGGAGTCACAGAGTCAGACACAGCTGAAGCGACTTAGAAGCAGCAGCAGCAGCAGCATGAGGAGTTGGAAAATATTTTTTTATAATTAAAGCTAAAGGGGTAGAGAAAATTTTATTTGCTTTCCCTTTTCATATTTCAAATAGGCCATATAGAAACTAGTTTGTTTCTCATCTAAGTTTATTTTTACTTTCAAGTCCCCAGACTTAAAATTTTGATATTAGAGAGCAGAAATTTTCCGGCATCCATTAGCAAGATATCTAATATGTTTGGGCCACAGCCTACTATCCATGTACCCTTTAGGTTACATAAGATAGCATGTTCATTGCCAAACATACGTTTTTGAAATTAAATGAATTTTAGTGTAAAGCTATTTAATGAAACCAGCAAATTTAGACTTGTTTAAATGTCAGTAAAATATTAAGTACCATATGCTCTGTGCCAAGCAGTTGAAATTGTTTTTGGAAGGATATGAAATTAATTGTTACAAAATGAGAGAATTGAGTGACTTAAAGTACTTCACCATCAGTGTTATCATTTAATGCATCTTTTGGCAATTATTAAACTCTAGGGAACAGCATGAATAGCCTTATCAAGTCTGTCAAGACACTAATGGAGAGGAGAATGGACTGATCTTGCATTTACATGTGGGCATAAACCCAGAGAAAAAGTGATGGAAGAAAACATAAAAACAGCCTCAAGCTCAATGCCTGGGGCAGATATATTGTGTAGCCACTAGAGTCTCCAATAGCATCATTTCCTTCATTAATCCAGTGTCTTATTCCTTTTCTTCCTTTTGTGTTTGTGGTTGCTTTTCAATTTTAAGGGCACCTAGATGTTTAAAAATCCACATGCAATATTTAGTTCTTAGGTTACTAACTGAAATTCATGATTAGTGAGAAACTCATATGAAGGTCAAAAAACTGTGGCAGGGTTTGGGTTACTTGAATTTGTAAGTTATTAATTATAATAACAGAAGAAAATAATTATTAAGCACTTGTTGCCACACACTATTCTAAGCATTTACAATTACTATTTTATTTAGTCCCCCAAATCATAAGATATTTACAAATTTTGTCTCCATGTTACAAATGAGGAGACTGAAGCAGGGTGAAATTCATAACTATTTTAGTTTTAAATTGATGAAAAACTGAAATACTTTCTTGGGAACTGTAGCTTTTGAATGTAATTGCACTTTAAAAATATCTCAGTGTCATGAATGCCTACATTGCTTTTTTTTAAAATATGAATGAAAACTATACTGAAATTATTGGCAGGTAAAGGAAAATACTGGCAGGACTAAGTCCAGATTTTTGTTTTGTTTTGTTTTGTTTTTACTTTGTTTTTAGTTTTGATTTCTACTGGATATTTCAGTGAAATCTCAGTCTAGAAAATGACTAAGGAGAAAATAGAGAGAGATAGAAAGATGATACTTGAAAAATCTGAAAAGTTGGTTGCCAATTAATCTAAGATGAGTCACATTTTGAATGAGGACAGAAAAATTGTCCAACGCCAGGATGTTGGATTATGCATAGGAAACTGGAATTGCATGAGAACCTGCAATATTGCACAGAACCTCGAATGTTAGGTTCATGAATCAAGGTAAACTAGAAGTGGTCAATCGGGAGATGGCAAGAGTGAACATTGACGTTTTAGGACTCAATGAACTAAAGTGGACTGGAATGTGCAAATTTAACTCAGATGACCATTATGTCTACTACTGTGGGCAAGAATGCCTTAGAAGAAATGGAGTAGCCCTCATAGTCAACAAGAGAGTCCAAAATGCAGTACTGGGTGCAATCTCAAAGCAACCGAATGATCTCTGTTCATTTCTAAGGCAAACCATTCAATACCACATCAATCCAAGTCTATGCCCTGACCAGTAATGCTGAAGAAGCTGAAGTTGAACAGCTCTATGATGACCATTTAACTAACACCAAAAAGAAAAAATGTCCTTTTCATTATAGGGGACTGGAATGCAAAAGTAGGAAGTCAAGAGATACCTGGAGTAACAGGCAAATTTGACCTTGAAAAAAAACAAATGAAGCAGGGCAAAGGCAGAGTTTTGCCAAGAGAATTCACTGGTCATAGCAAACACCCACTTCCAAAAATGCAAAAAAAGACTCTACACATGGACTTCCCCAGATGGTCAACACTGAAATCAGATTGATTATATTCTTTGCAGCCAAAGATGGAGAAGCTCTATACAGTCAGCAAAAACAAGACTGGGAGCTGACTGCAGCTCAGACCATGAACTCCTTATTGCCAAATTCAGACTTAAATTGAAGAAAGTAGGGGAAAACCACTAGACCATCCAGGTATGACCTAAATCAAATTCCTTAGGATTATACAGTGGAAGTGACAAATAGATTCATGTGATTAGATCTCATAGAGTGCCTGAAGAACTATGGATAGAGGTCTGTGACATTGTACAGGAGGCAGGGATCAAGAGAAAGAACTGCAAACAGGCAAAATGGTTGTCTGAGGAGGCCTTACAAATAGCTGAGAAAAGAGAAGTGAAAGGCAAAGGAGAAAAGGAAAGATATACCCATTTGAACGCAGAGTTCCAAAGAATAGCAAGGAGAGATAATAAAGTCTTCCTCAATTATCTATGCAAAGAAATAAAGGAAAACAATAGAATGGAAAAGACTAGAGATATCTTCAAGAAAATTAGAGATACAAAGGGAATACTTCATGCAAAGATGAGCATAATAAAGGACAGAAATGGTATGGCCCTAACAGAAGCAAATGCCATTAAGAAGAGATGGCAAGAATACACAGAAGAACTGTACAGAAAAGATCGTCATGACCCAGATAACCAAGATGATGTGATCACTCATCTAGAGCCAGACATCCTGGAATGCAAAGTCAAGTGGGCCTTAGGAAGCATCACTACAAAGAAAACCAGTGAAGGTGATGACATTCCAGCTGAGTTATTTCAAGTCCTAAAAGTTGATGCTGTTAAAGTGCTTCACTCAATATGTCAGAAAATTTGGAAAACTCAGCAGTGGCCACAGGACTGGAAAAGGTCAGTTTTCATTCCAATTCCAAAGAAAGGCAATGCCAAAGAATGTTCAAACTACCACATAATTGCGCTCATCTCACATGCTAGCAAAATAATGCTGAAAATTCTCCAAGCTAGGCTTCAACCATACGTGAACTGAGAACTTCCACATGTTCAAGCTGGATTTAGAAAAGGCAGATGAACTTGAGATCAAATTGCCAACATTCATTGGATCATAGAAAAAGCAAGAGAGCACCAGAACAAATCTACTTCTGCTTTATTGACTACGTCAAAGCCTTTGACTGTGTGGATTTTCCACAACAAACTGTGGAAAATACTTAAAGAGTTGGGAATACCAGACCACATTGCCTGCCCGCTGAGAAATCTGTATGCAGGTCAAGAAGCAACAGAACCAGACATGGAACAACAGACTGGTTCCAAATTGGGAAAGGAGTACATCAAGGCTGTATATTTTTACCCTGCTTATTTTTTTTTTCACCCTGCTTATTTAACTTGTATACAGAGTACATTATGCAAAATGCTGAGCTGGATGAAGCACAAGCTGGAATCAAGATTACCGGTAGAAATATCAATTACCTCAGATATGCAGAAGACACCATCCTTATGGCAGAAAGTGAAGAGAAACTAAAGAGCCTCTTGATGAAAATGAAAAAAGAGAGTGAAAAAGCTAGCTTAAAACTCAATATTAAGAAAACTAAGAACATGGCATCTGGTCCCATCACTTAATGAAAAATAGATGTGGAAGCAATGAAAACAGTGGTAATCTTTATTTTTTTAGGCTCCAAATCACTGCAGATGGTGACTGCAGCCATGAAATTAAAAGATACTTGCTCCTTGGAAGAAAAGCTTTGGCCAATCTAGACAGCATATTAGACAGAGACATTACTTTGCCGATAAAGGCCCATATAGTCAAAGCTATGATTTTTCCAGTAGTCATTTGTAGATGTGAGAGTTGGACCAAAAGGAAAGCTGAGGGCTGAATAATTGATAATTTTGAAGTGTGGTGCTGGAGAAGACTCTTGAGAGTCCCTTGGACAGCAAGGAGATCCAACCAGTCCATCCTAAAGGAGATCAGTCCTGAATATTCATTGGAAGGACTGATGCTGAATCTGAAGCTCCAGTAGTTTGGCCACCTGATGCAAAGAACTGACTCATTGGAAAAATCCTGATGATGGGAAAGATTGAAGGCAGGAGGAAAAGGGGATAACAGAGGATGAGATGGCTGGATGGCATCACCGGCTCGATGGACATGAGTTTGAGCAAGCTCCAGGAGTTGGTGATAGACAGGGAAGTCTGGTGTGCTGCAGTCCATGGGGTCGTAAAGAGTCGGACACAACTTAGTGACTGAACTGAGGAGGACAGAGATGAGAAGGAGTCCCAGTGCAATATAAATGATGTGGAGAGGTGAGAATGTGTGAAAGGTCTGAGACAAAATGGTTTGTGCCAAAGAACACTTTCCTCTACATTCTATTTCTGCCTTTAACCACATTCACATCATCACCTCCAAAGCAGTGATATGAGATGCTGCTCCTTCAGAATCCAAGGATGTCTTCTTGAAACCATAAGGAAGGGCTTTGGCTGAATTCTTAGCCAAAAATGTTTGATTGTAAGAAGAATTCAAACAGTCATTGCCACAAGTTCCATTAACCTAATTTGTCAGGTTTGATGACTGAAATCAGTATTTGATCCAGTGTTTTAATTTATCACTGTATTATCTCGGTCATGTTGTTGAATGTTCCTGTGAAACGCATGGTGTTGTTATGTTATTTCACCAGTAGAAGCACAAATTTTGTGCTTTTAAGCAGTGTATAGACTGTGATTGAGCTAAGAATTGTATAATTTAGGACAAAGGAGGTTTTGTACAGGTCAAGTAGGAAACAGTTGACTATGGGGAGGTTGAGAGGGACCAGAAGGTCTCCTCTTGCTCATTCTATCTGCCACTGAACATTCCATAGATCCTCTTTTGGTTAAGGGTCTGTTTGGGAATGCTCAGAGTTAAATAGTATGTTGGGAAATGAGAAGAGGAAGAAATTAACATTAGCTGAACACCTTCGACTAGTTAGACCTAGGAACTGAGAATATCTTTCAGATCCTCACAACAGCCTGTAAAGGAGGTGGTGTTTCTCTGTGTTCGAGGTGAAGAAAAGAAATTTCATGATGAGGTTAAGTAACTTTTATGTTCATGCTGCTGTCGAGTAGCAGAGACATGATTCAAACTTGAGTCTTTTTGTGTTCTGAGTTTACATACGCTTATATTAGCTTTAGAGCCATAATTTAAATAATTTATCAATCAGCTTAGCTACCTAGTAAAATCCAGTAAAAAATGATCGTAGATAAGAAATGCATTTTTGGTCACTATGAGATAGAAAGTATATAAGAGAAGGGGAGAAAGTGCCAGGATTGGTATTAAGTTTTCAGCCTTAGAAGAAGCTGCTAAGGATTTCCCTCCTTAAAAATATTCTAATCTTCTCTGGAATGCCAAGGCTTTCCAATTCAACTTTGGTTCATATTAATATGTAGGTACTATGGGTACACTATGTAAATGAACAAAAAATAACCCCATAGAAATAGGATAGATTACTAACAATTGTATACATTTTCCTGTATTTCTTTCTCCTCTTTTTTTCGTTACAGAAGTACACTTTCTTTCAAAATTATTTTTGTTGCCAGAACAAAGAACCAAATGAAACTATTGAAATGATTCTAGCCCTGTAATGCTAGGAAAGATGCTCACCAACCTGTTCTGTTCTAGGAAGTGAGACAAATGTGTAACGTTTTGTCAGCCTAATTACCAAGTCCATTTAAATAGAACTCCCTGGGGAAGGTAGACTGGTAGACTTTGAATCTTTACAGTGTACAATTATCTTCACCCAGTCAGTGCATAAAATAAACAACCCTGTTTCTGGTTCTCCGTTCAAATTTTTTTTTTTTTAATGTTGTAAGAGATAAATATAGCATGTGAGCAAACATTGTTTGCTGCTAGGTTGTTCAAAAAATGTATTCACACCAACGATTGTTGGGATAATTATTAATGCTAAAAATATTTGAAGTTGCAATGACTCTGCATTTGAAGTCTAGTATGTGTCATTTGTTTTATTCATGATAAACAGATCATTTAGTTGGAAAAATCCCATCTGCTTAGATATATCTCTTATTATTTATGAGAACCATGTTTAGGAATGCAGGCGGCACATGTGCATAATTAATCCTGAAGAGAATTAGACATTGTTTGATTCACAGCTGAATGCAATTAGCATTAGGAAGTTTACATATGTTGGCAATAACACAGATTAGCAACTAAAGTGCTTGTTAAAAAATTTAACCTGAGGCTGCTGGAGCAGACCTCTCTTAATGATGCTTTAAATGTTGTTGATGAAGTAATAATCAATTTTGTTTTATAAATAGTAAATCAAGAATTTAGGTCTAATTAGCAGCGCTACAGATCACTTCACTTACATATCAGATGTACTTGTGATGTGTGCTATGAACTTTCTCAGAGTCTTGTGTGCAAACAGTTGTTATGAGGAAGACATGCACCTTTCAGGGAAAAGAAAAAAAAAGGGGGGTATCATTCTCCAGAGTGAGGCCTTTTGGAAGGACTTCTCTGGAGATATTTATCAGAAGAGCTCTTTGTCTCTCTGCAGCTTCTAATTGCGGGAGAGAGAAACAACGCCCTTTTTTCGCGAGCAGAACCATTAGACAGCTTTACAGACTGTGAAAGAAGTCATCTAATGGGGAGGGAGGAGAGAATGTAAATGTTGAAAATGAGGCCGAAAGTAAAATTAAGCTATAATTGTTTGCACTTCAACTTTAAGAAGTTCACCATTAATTAAAATGTTTCTGCACCACTCGCCACCAGACTGGCAAGAAGGAGGCAAGGCTGCCTATGAGAGCGTTCTGGAACCTTCAGGAAGGCAAGCAAGGCCTGTGAGGAGGGAACAAGCATCTCCATCTCCAGCACACAGAGGAGGTAGAGTCACCAGAATGCAGGGTGGCAACCTCACGCCGCATTCCTCTCACGGCCCTCAGTTTTGATTTTGGCTCTCCTTGTGCCTCGCTATAAATTCCTCTTGTACCTTTTCAGAATGAAGGGGGATAGGGACACCGTTTGTTTAGGAAACATTTACCCTGTTTCATGGAGTCTGTCTCACATTTCTTTTTTCCCGTTTGAACAGCTCTGAAATGTAAGTGCATCTCACAATGATGACCATCCTAGAGTTCACTAGCAACTTTTTTCTTGAGCTGTTTTTTTCCATAAAATAATGCTGATAGCATCTTAGCTTCAATTAAGGATGGAACTGAATCTCTCTTCTGTGCCAGGCACTGTGCAAGGAATGAGGAATAACTGAGATGTAATATAATGTCAAAGGAATATAATAAAGTTAGGCACAATGAACATGCTTGAAATTGAACTTGCAGAATGGTCGCTGCAATTACTTAGTGGCTCAACAAGCATTTGAACATGGAATCTTGTACCAGTGTCATGCACTGTAACCCAGCATTGTTCTGGTGACTCTTTTCTGGATTGATGAGCAGTGTCAGTGGATGAATGTAGAGTGTAAGCTCTGTGGTGCAGTGAGTTTCTCCTGTTTGTTCACTGCAGCGTTCCTATCACTGAGAACAGTGGTTGGCACAGGGAGTCACTGGATAATTGCTCATTGAATGAAGAAGAAACCAGGCCAGGGGTTGGCTTTGCCCTGGGAGCAAAATAATTTTTACATCTATAAATTGGTTGAAAACAAAAATCAAAGGAATAATAATATTTCATGGCATACTAAAAGTGTAGGAAATTCAAAGTCCCGAGTACATAAAGTTTTATTGGCATGTGTCCACATTCATTCACATTTTCTCTGACTGTTCTCTTGCCACAAAGGCAAAGCTGAGTTGTAAAGGTGATCTTAGGACCTACAAAGCCTAAAATATTTACTATTTACGGAATAGTAAGACACTGATATTTACAGAAAATGTTTGCTGACCCTGAGATGAGGCTATTGCTGTCAAAGAGAGAAGCTCTCAGGAGATCAAGTCCACCCCAGGAATTCTGTGTTCTCACCAATTCCTGCTCATGGAATCACCACTGGCTCCTCACCCTATCGGTTGAGGAAGCTTGAGGATCATCACTGCTGACATATTTGACGACAGGGAAGCTGAACTCCCTGTCCAAGCCCCCTCACACACATCCACTGCAATTGCCCCTTGACCTTCACAAAATTAAATCAATTCTGGCTCTCCTAATAGAAGTGCAGAAGCTGAATTGTATATTTAAAGCTTCATGATAATACCTCCTGGTACATAATCAAATTTGGTATAACTTGAATCCACTTGGCTTCTATCCAAGAAGAGCCATTATAGAAAGTACCAGCTGAATTTCATTATCAAAATACTGTGTGTTATGTGGTCTTCAGATATGAACCTGGGGAGTGTTATGATTTTAATTAAAGATATCAGTTCTGAAGGTCCTCTCATTCACGTCTGCTATGGGCTAGACGTTTTCATTGGCTGCTAGGAGTAAAATGATTATAAATGAATCCCAAAGTATGGACAGACAAGCAGGGGGCCAACACAGTCTGAGGGTATATGAGCTCAGGACAATGCTGCAAGTGAATCAGCTGTTCAAACGTGGCTCCCCTGGGCCTTGGTTCAGTCACTGACAGTACGTAGAAAGTAACCTTCAAAGGGAAGGCGCATAAGCATGCATAGAGGAAACGCATGTGTTCCCTGTAATCTCCCGAGTTCTCTTCCCTCTTGGACGTCTCAACAGCACAACCTGCTAGAGACAGGAGCTAATTCTTCGTGCAAACGGAGACACAAACTATCCAGTTATAGGCTTGCAAATGGCTAAGCGCCATCACAGTACCACATACTTATCACTCATAAATATTTTAGTATGAATTAGTAAGATCAGAATTCTCTATAAAAACATAGAGCAAAACAGGATTGTAAATGCAATTTTTGAAAATCTGGATCAAATATCAAAGTTGAGGGCACAGGGTGATATCAACAAACCAAATCTACAATCGTTTTTCTGGAAGCTGTTGGGTAACGAAGAAGTACCTTGAAAATGATGCTAAAACTGGGAGGAAGAGCATTTGTTACAGAGACTACTAAGTCCTCAGTATGTATTTCTCCTTCTGCCTTATAGTTACACATACATGTGCACAGTTTTAGCAGCAATGTGTGAATATACTGGATACTTCTTTGCCTTCCTTATAGTTAAGTGTCTAAATTCTGGATAATGAGAAGCAAACAGAGGTAATGTTTGCAATTTCTATACGATACCCTTTAAAAGAAGCTTCTTCTTCTCCGTTGTGTCTTTTTCCCCCTTCCTGTATACAGTAACAAGGATCCAGTACTGCTAATCTATGGTATTAGTCTGCTAGGGCTGCATAACAAAAGGCCAGAGGCTGAATGTCTTAAAGAGCAAAACTGTATTTTTTCACAATTTGGGAAGCTAGAAGTCCAAGATCAGGGTGCTGTCAGCTGTGGTTTCTAGTGAAACCTCTCTTTCTCACTTGTAGTTAGTTGCCCTCTCACCTTTGCGCACAGAGAGAAAGAAAGAGAGCTCTCTGGTGTCTTTTCCTCTTTTTTAAAGGGTGCTAGTCCTATGGGATTAAAGCCCTTTTTTATTTAACCTCTACTACCTCTTTTTAGGGGACTTCCCTGGTGCTCAGAGGGTAAAGAATCTGCCTGCAGTGTAGGAGGCCCTGGGTTTGATCCTTGGGTCGGAAACATCCCCTGGAGAAAGGAATGGCAATCCACTCCAATATTGTTGCCGGGAAAATTCCACAGACAGAGAAGCCTGGCAGGTTATAGTCCATGGGGTTGCAAAGGGTCAGACATGACTGAAAGGTCAACAAAGGGTCAACACACACACACCTCCTTTTAGGGGGCTTCCCAGGTGGCACAGTGGTAAAGAATCTGCCTGCTAATGCAGGAGACACAGGTTTGATCCCTGGGTTGGAAGATCCCTGGAGGAGGAAATGGCAACCCACTCCAGTATTGTTGCCTAGGAAATCCCATGGACAGAGGAGCCTGGTGAGCTACAGTCCATGGGGTCACAGTCAGAAATGTGAGTGACTGAGGGTGCATGGGGGCACCTCCTTTTAGGCCCAGTCTCCAAATGCAATTGCATTAGGGGTTAGACATTCAACATGGGATTTGGGGGAAGAATACTAGTCAGTCCATAGGAGCCAGCTTTGAGTCCCCTGGCTGATAGTGGAGCACTGTGATGGAAAACATCTGGGTCCTAAATGATTTCTTCACATAGAAATAGAGGTGTGTAACCTTTCTGGACCACTCACCCTTCTCAGGACTGTAATGTCTCAGCCACTGGGTTCACGGCTGTGTTTGTCACAGCAGCTGTATCCTAACAGAGTGTGAAAGAAAAGAGCCGAAAGGATCTTTCTGTTACTTTACAGCTCTCCTGGGAGAAAAAACAGAACAGGTCATCCATCATCTTTTCTGAATCTCTTTTTGAATGTCTTTTAACGCCTTTTAATCCTAATCTAATTATATTTGAATAGGAAAATGCTTAGAAATCCTAGTCTAATCTTCTGTATAACAACTCTTTGTGTAATCTGTTGCAGTCGAATTAGTTTTGGTCATATTTGTGATAGATATGGTGCTACCAAAGGTATAAATTCAGATATTTATATTAATTACATTTCCTGCCAAGTTCATGTTGTCAACTTGAAAGACAGCACTCATTTTTTAAAGTAGATATGTTGTTAAAAAAAACACAATAGTTTTTGGTGAAACTAAAGGACTTCATGAAAACTTCTATAGAATCCTTAGAAAAGTTACTAGGTGTCTTTTTGAAATAATAGAATGTTCTAAAATTAGGTTATGGTGGTGGTTGAGTAATTCTATGGACATACTAAAAACCACTGAACTGTATTCTTCAAATGGGTAAATTATGTATATGTATATGAGAAAGCTAAGTGAAAAATTCTACTGCTTTTAAATTATATTTCAAGAATAAAAATGCATGAAGAGCACTAAGAAAGCCAAGTCAGTCTTTGCTTTGTTATACAATTATCCTAGTGGAGACAAACTGCTCTGTGTGTCTAAAAGAAGGAATACTGAAGGGGCCCTCCAGCATGCACGGGAGCTGGACTGAAGGCCCACGTTTCCCTCCAGAAGTCACTGGGTTAAACAGGGAGACTCGAGAAGACGAGACACATGCAGTGATGGTGGTCTTGGAACCTATACAGTCCATATGCTCTGCCTTGAGATGGGTCCCTCATAGTGTGGACACAGCACGTACACACTCCCACAAACGCCCACTCACATATACACATACCCACACATCTTGTTTCTTTCCCTAGGTTTTTTCCTTGTTTTATTAAAAAATGGAGATGGACATTTAACTAAATAGTTTTGTCAAGCCAAATGAATTAATTGGTCCCTTTTATAATTTTTTATGAATAAGTGAAAGTCTTTGTTTTGGGGGTAATCTTAGGGTCCTAAGCAATAATTCAGTTGTAGGCAATGTTCAGAATCATCTTTTTTAACCTCAGTATCTAGTTAGTCCTCACCTGCACTTTCATTCCTTTTCATTAGAGTATTAGTGAAACTCAGCCTTGAAGCATCTCATAAAGTTTCATAATTTTCACATTTCACTTTAAGCTTAATTCCTTTTCTTACATCTTCCCTAGGTCTAGAGAACAGCAAGTCATTATTTTTCTATGCTGCTCTTGAATGGTGGGTAGTTAGACCATTCTCTTAGCCTAATAATCTTGTTCCTTTGCTTAAACTTTCCTTTATAGCTTCTATTTCTCAACCCTTTAACAACTCTCATTGAGGTCCTCAGTTGATATAAATAGTCATTTTCACTTTTTTTCCTCTGCATGATTATTTGAAATAGTATTTCTAAGAAAAAAATTAACATAACTTTAAATGGTTTTACACTGTGCATATTACAAGGTCTAAAGAAATACACTCCCAAGATTCAAAAAGACTAGTGATTACTTTTGAAAACTTAGACTCAACTAAGTAGCTCCAGAAAATGGGATAAAATAAAAGATGTAGGTATTATTTGTCAGAACAAAAAGATTTGCCGTGATAATTATAATTTGGCAAGTCTATTGTGAGGCCCCTGGGTGGAGAGAGAAACCCTACAGCCTATATGGGATAATAGAAACATGAGCAATAAGCAGCATGGGATATTAGAGGGAGAAAAAAATCGCTCAAAAAACTAAAGTCCTCCTTTCTTTAACAAAATTACAAAATTGGTGGGTGAAGGAAAAGTATTTAGTTTAATGCACCTGGTCAGCCATAAAGCTTTCAATAAAGTTTTACCTCGAAATGCAATTCCAATTATCTTATGAATAAAGAAGAATAACTTTTGAGACAACTAAAACCTTTTACCTAATAAAGTGCCTACCAAAGCTTTTGAAGTCTAATATCAGGCACAATAATATGAAAAGTGGCCTTCTTTACTGTTTAGAGAACAGGGGAGACACGTGGCATACCTCCAGGCTACTTCTCCCTGTTGACCTTACCCTTAAATACCAGGGCTGTAGTCTCTGATGGGGTGGGAGTTGGGGAAAGCACCAGAAATGTGACAGTCCAGGATATTTAGTGTTTTGGAGGGTAGAGCTAATGCAGGGTGCAGGGGTCACATGATTCATGAAACCATACCAGCTCCCTTCCCTGGCACCCCCAGAGTGTCATGCCGACAGCCAATCTTGCACCCACATGCCCACCCCCGAGGGATATAGAGTAGTCTCCCCTGGAGAACATAAATCAGTTCAGTTCAGTTCATTTCAGTCGCTCAGTCGTGTCTGACTCTGCGACCCCAGGGACTGTAGCACACCAGGCCTCCCTGTCCATCATCAACTCCCGTTTACTCAAACTCATGCCCATTGAGTCAGTGATGCCATCCATTTATCTCACCCTCTGTTGTCCCCTTCTCCTCTTGCCTTCCCAGCATCAGGGTCTTTTCACATGAGTCAGTTCTTTGCATCAGGTGGCCAAAGTATTGGAGTTTCAGCTTCAACATCAGTCCTTCCAATGAACATTCAGGACTGATTTCCTTTAGGATGGACATAAATAAACTCCAATAAAAAAGGACCTATAGACTCTGACATTTAAAGATTCTTGCATGTAAATATGTATGTTGAAAATCTTTCCAGTATACTGGGAGATGCCATCCAGTTTTTCTTTTTCAATTTGTAAACGTACTTTACTCTTCAGTTTGAATGAACAGCCAAGGAACTTCAAATATTGAGGAGTCTCCAACTATGAAATATAGAGTGACATAAATAAGGAGAATAAACTGGGAGAAAAAGAGAGACAACATAAAGCACCAAGTAAAACTTAAAATATATATATATAAACTATTATTACTATCCTGATTGATGAGAGAAGATATCACATCTGGAAGAAACAGGATATTATTATGAAAAGAAATAATCAAACAACACCACCTAACTATTAGAATTTAAAATATGATTACTGGAAAATATTCTCAGAAGGTTTGGAAAAGAGTGTCAAAGAAATGCTCAAAGAGGAAAAATGAGACAAATACTATAGGAGAGGAAGTAGAGAATATATCTAAGAGATTAAAAAAAACAAATACAGAAATAAGGAATGGTGGTAAAAGTCCAGGTTGAGTCCTAAGATCTTCTTAAAGCATAGAAGCAACTCATGAAGAAATGCTTAGGAATAAGACATTATATTGAAATTCTTAAGAGCAACCCCAATTTCCAGATGACTGTAACTCAGTGCCTACATAATTTCTTTATGAAGTGGTTTCAAAGTTATCAATCACATATGAAAGCAGAAAAAAAAGACATTCTCATATGGTCAATAAGTAAAATGAATAAACGTGTTTCCTATGCACTCTTTCTTAGGAAAGTGCTAGATGTGCTTTAGAAATTCAAGAGAAAAAAATCAAGTGTTCAAGTACAGGAAACCAGCAGTGGTAGAGATCAATATGTCAGCTCTGCACCACCTAGAAAGAATGTGGGAGAGCTACCATATGACCCTGCAGTCCTACTCCTGAGCATATGTGCAGAGAAAACGGGATTTGAAAGGATACATGCACCCTAATGTTCATTGCAGCATTGTTTACAATATCCAAGACATGGAAGCAACCTAAATGTCCATCAGCAGAGGAATGGATAAACAAGATGTGTTACATACACACACACACACACACACACACACACACACACACACACACTGGACTATTATTCGGCCATTAAAAAGAATGAAATAATGCCATTTGCAGCAACATGGGTGGCCCTAGAGAGTAAAGTAAGTCACACTGAGTGAACTAAATCAGGCAGAGAAGGAGAAATATCATATGACGTCCCTTATATGTGGAATCCAAAAGGAAATGATGCAAATGAACTTATTTATAAAACAGATTCACAGACTTAGAAAATGAACATGTGGTTGCCAGGGGGGAAGGGATAGTTAGGGAGTTTGGGAAGGTTATGTACACACTGCTATAAAATGGTTAACCAACAAGGACCTATTATACAGCACATGGAATTCTGCTTAATGCTGTGTGGCAGCTTGGAAGGAAGGGGAGTTTGGGGGAGGCTAATGGTATGTATATGTATGACTGAATACATGTATATGTATGACTGAACCCCCTCATTGTCCACCTGAAACTATCACAACATTGTTAATTGACTATATTCCAATATAAACTAAAAAGTTTATAAGAAAAAAAGAATATGGGTTAGAGAGAGAGGTGGAGGGCTCGTTGGGGAATGGGGGTGCGATAGAACTGCTTAGTGTTCTAGTATGTTTCAACACTTAGAAAAATATTAATAAGCCTTTGGTATATTTTTGGAGTATTTTATTTTAATAAATTTAGTTTATAAACTACTTCACACCAAACATAAATGAAAAATAGTTATTGAAAAAGAAGCAAGGAAATAATGATTTAATATTAATTCCAGAAAAAAACAACAATCTTTATTAGAAAAAAATTGTAATCAAAAGTCATTTTTTTTGGCCCCAGAGTGAAAAACTATTTGTGTAACAATAGTTGTATAAACACTGACTGTTGCCTTAACCAGAAAATTATAATTTTACTATATTGAGAGATTGGGAGAGATCATAAGAGGAGGTGAATTTTATATTTCCAAATCAAAAAGTCAATTTACTATTTCCATAATTATTAAATTGAGAAATGGCCATGTTATTTATGGAGATAGACATGAATACAGGAATATATGTATTCTGGTGTGTGTATATATGTGTATGATATACAATATAAATGTTGGATATACTTGTATGTATATCATACATATACATGGGAGCTTCAGGAGAAGCACCTTTAGGCACTGAAAGTGGTTATGCTTATAGAGCAGAATAATTAGGAGTTAGAGTAAGGACTGTTGGCTTGTGTGTTGTAAGCCTTTTAGTACTACATGCATTTATTATTTTCAGAGAGTTGAAGAAAATTAAAATCATAAATAGTAAAAGGAATAAGTCAGTTTAGAAGATTATATTGAGTTTTCAATTCAGTCAAACTAACTGAATAGGAAAAGTCATTACCTTTTTCTTCTGACAAGTAAGTATTTTATTTTATTTTTTTTAATGTTTCTGGGAACTGGCCATTAAGTAGAACCTCCTGGACAAATTAAGACTTACTTGCAGTTACAATAGTTACATAGATTAGGTCACAATTTGTAAAGTGCTCTTTATAAATATGATATCATTTTATTAGTTTATATGCACAGAATTTAATATGTTTAACTTGGTTTCCTCGAGTGATTTTGTCTGGCATATAAAGAAATATAAGTCTCAGTTTAAAAAGTTAAAACCACATAAAACCTCTGACAGTATTAGAGACATATATTGTTTATCTGAAGCTTTATGTCTTTATATTTTATGGCTTCACAGCTCTACCAAGACTTTCGTCTTCAAATTTTCTTCCTCCTTTTTGAATCCTGCTCCTTTTTGCCCACACAGCAACTCTAAATTTCTCCCAGGCTCTCAGGATTCTTTCAGACCTCATGTAGCTACTGAGGGCAATTATGGCTAAAAGACTAAGCTGAAAGGAGCTTCGAGAAATTCTGCAAAGCACTAGTCACTGTAAACTCTGAAAGGCGCTGTTGGCTCTCGACCTCATGAAGATAAACTTCCCAGAAATAGTCTGAGTTGAATATGGACCAAAGCTGGTAGGCATTCAGTATGGACTTGATGTCTGCAGGAGTTGAAGAGGAAAAAAAAAAAAAGAGTAAACAGTCACTCAACTTTGGTCAAAGATGAGAATTTTCACCAAGAATTGTATCATACAGTAGGAAATCTAAGTACACACAAGCAGCTGCTCTATTCTCAAAAACCAACAGAGAAAAACATCAAACTGGTTATCTGGCAAATGTAGTAAAATAATAACCAAAAATTTGGCTCAGCTCTTTTACTTTACAGTTTTGTTGCATTCTCAGTTCAAACATTGTAAAAATAAACTGCTTCGCCTCGACTTTTGGAAATTCCTGTTTCCATGTTATTTTTGATGACTTAAAAGGGAGCATACCATTCTGAATTTCACAGTGACCGATGTGTTTGTACCACGAAGAGACTTTTATTTGAGGAAGCAGCCAAAAGCAATTAAGGAAGACTGTATTCATCCCTGCAGAATATACCCTGCTAGACTAATTGGAACATTATACACTACAATCTTGGCAAAATGTACCAACTATGAAGAGATGTCAACATCTTAATAATTCTGTGATGGCCATAGGAGGACAAACAGTTGTTGTTGACAAGCGTTTGATCTTCATAAGTCTGCTGCTGTGACAAACTACAAACTATATTTTATCCTCTACTTCTGTGATCCTTCACCCAGATAAGAACCAACATCTGGCATCTTTTCAAATTTTCTTTCTTTTTTTTTTTTTCCTTTTACATCAGTGGCAAAAGTTAAAAAGGTAACATGAAAAGAAAGATGAAACAGGAATACCGTTCAAATTGAAGGACTGTAGTTTCAAGTTTCAATCCCGTATCAAAACATCTCCGCCTTATCTTCTTTTCCAGTCATCACAAATGATGAGTATAAAGAGATACACAAACATCAGTACAATGCTGTGTGTGTACTGCAATCCAAAAATCACAGTTACAAAATTATACCTGACATATCAAAAACCGACAGTCACATCCTCAAGATTTCCTTCTCTCGTTCCCATGGACCTTCTTGATTAATAAATCTGACACATAAAAAGCATCTATATGACTAAAGTGCCAGTTACTGGAAAGACCGTTTTGATCTATTTCTCAACTTTTAGAAGAAATATTCTCTTTTTCATGAATACAGGATCCGTTCACTCACTGCCAGCTTTCAAATGACCACCTCTTGAAGTTTAATTTTAAGTTTTAAATAAATATTGTATGCATGCAGAATAATTACGATACTCTTGAGAGACACTGTATAATGACATTGATTCTTTTTTATCTGAAAATGCCAAGCCCTTAAGGCAGCAAAGTCTGCGTTTGCCACAGATGTGGGAAGGTTCATTCCATGTGTTAAATTTCAGAAGGGGCATGTGTGGCACTTTCATTAAAACACTAGCGGTATTTCCTGAGTAAACTCCGATTTTCATGACTTTAAAACTTCTTTCCGTAAGACTCATCTGGTCTAAGCTACAGAAAGGAACTCAGTGGCCTTCAATATATACATATATATAATATATATATGTAAATATATATAGAGAGAACATTCATTTTATATTAAATCAACAAAATGTTTCTTCATTCTGAAAACAAATGAGTCTAATAAAATTTAGCTTGTGGATATATGAAAATCCTCTTGACAGTAATCCATCATGTTGCATAGTATTTCATAAATGATACCTGCATGTTACTCTTTAAAGACTGAAATATTTGTTAAGCTTGTGTCTTTATTTGGTGTCACAGTTCTCTGTGAAACTCCTTAGATATTATAATGAATCTTTTTCACATATTTAGAAACATGATGAAAATAAGGCCAGGGTCAGAGATAGATAGCAGCATTATGTCCTATTTTCCATTTTTTCTGTGGGGGATACCTTGAAAATTAGATTTTATTTAAATATAGCCACACTTATAATGTAGCAGCCTTATGTGTAACATTCAGAAAGAATCATTCTATATTAAGAATATATCCAGGTATATGAACCTGTTTAAATATGTTGATTCATCAAAGTATTTTGGTAAAATCAGACAAAAAGCTTTGTCAAAAAAATGCCAACTTCTTAGCAGTTATTTGACATACAGCTTTCCCAGGTGTTATTTTGGTCAGCAGTTTATCGGGGCAGATTCCTTCTAAGGCATCAGCAAGTCTCAATGCTCTGCATTCAACATGTTTCTAAAGCTGACTGTTGCCCATCAACTCCAGCCTACCATCCTGGCCCAGCTTGACTGTCAGTCACCTGAACCATTGTTGTTGCTCCAAATGGTCTTCCTGCTCCCAAACTGACTCCTGGTAACATTACAGTCATTTTTAAAAAACAGAAGTTAATTTTTAAAAAACAGAAGTCAGATAGTTTCATCTCTATTCACAACCCTCCAGTGGATCCAGATGATCCTTAGACTAGAATGAAACCCGTATTGCTCTCTATCCCCACTCAACTTCTCCACTGCCTCCACCCTTGGCATATTTTCCAACTCATACCCCACCATTTCTCCTTCCCTCACTCTGCTCTGCTCAAGACAACATTTACTTCCTTCAGTGAGCAAAGTTGCTTGCCTCAAGGTCTTTGAATTTGCTGATCCTTCTGGCTTGAATAGTTTTCCCCTGTGTTTTTCATGACTTTCCTTCAAAAAAGAATTTTTCCCTGAACATCCTTTTCAAAATGCTACTTACTCTTCACTCTGTTTCCTTCTTCTGCTTTCTTTTTTTTCATTGTGCTTATAAACATTGGAAAGAAGGTTACATATTTATTTGTGCTTGTATTTACAGTGAGTCTTGACCACTGCCACCACCATGAGGCCTGGGACTTTGTCTTGTTTGTTGCTAAATTTCTAGAAGATAAATAGCACCTAAACAATGAAAATAATGGAATGGATATGTGAGTGAAAGTAGAGGAAGTAAATGGCCAATCTTTGATTTGATATATTTTTGTATTTTTATTTTCAGACGTATTAGATTGGTCTATATGTGAACACTTAGCTAGAGACTTATTTGTCCATGTCCATGAGTGCTGGCATATGTCTACCCAAATTTCTGATTGCCACGTTGGAATTTCTCTGCTACACCTATGAAACTTGCCACAGGTGCTTCTTTAAACTTTCTCTATGGTGGCATAATATATGTGTCTACGAATCAAACATTGCAAAGCATGGACATAATGTCTTTAGTGCAAAACTTCGGATTCTGCTCTTTTCCTCTGAGCCCCGCAATTATATATGCAACTGATGTATGAGCTCATTTCATGTACGTCTTGGAGGCACATCAATTTCAAATGTCCAAAACTGAACTCATTATTTCTCCTTAGACATTTCTGTTCCTGTATTTCTTATTTTAGTAAATGTACCACAATCTAACAAATAACCAAGTCAAAAACATGAGTCACCCTATAATCTGAATCCTTTCCTCTCCCTCCCCATCCCCAACCTCAAGTCACTTTACCTTGGAGCTTCTCACCTTCTTTTGAGCTTCCCAGTTGCTGGCTTAACTGAGGACCTCATCTTCTGGGCTTTAGTAGCTTTCTGTAAACTGTTATCTTTAACTCTGATTCTCTTCTGATATTCACTGATATTCACTATAAGCAGAACATTCATGTTTATGTTTGTTGCTGTGGTTTAGTTGCTAAGGCCTGTCTAACTCTCTGTGACCCCATGGACTGGGGTTCAGCCCACCAGGCTCCTCTGTCCATGGGATTTCCCAGGCAAGAATACTGGAGTGGGTTGCCATTTCCTTCTCCAGGGGATCTTCCCCATCCAAGGATCAAACCCAGTCTGTGCATTGGCAGGCATACTGTGGAGCCAACTGGGAAGACCATTGTGCTTCCTTGCTGCTGACTTAACTGAAGACCTCATCTTCTCGGTTTGGTAGCTTTCTGTCTTTAAATCTGATTCTCTTCTGATATTCACTAATATTTACTGTAAACATAGCAGTCATGCTTATGTTTACTATCTGTATATACCATGGTTTTAAAAATGTAAAACCATTTGTATTACTCACCTGCTTTGAACTCCTTTGTCTTCTCAGAGTTTGTAAGTCCAAATTAGTTAGCTTGGCTTTATGTTTCTATATTTCTCACAATTTTGCTAATCAACCTTCTGTCCTATAGAACTTACTACTCTCTCTTTTTTGTATGTAACTATATAATAATAGTTCCTATTACATTGAATTATGATTACAAAATTTGTGTGCCTCTCTAAACTGTCAACTATGAACAACTTATAACTAGGTAGCATATTTTACTATTATAATGTCTGGTAACATTGAGTAAATATTTGCTGAGTCAATAAACAAATAAATGAATGTATATTCTTTCTTCATGTACCTCAGTGAGTTGGATTTTTTGGCAAGTGATAAAAATATACACTTTTAAAGTTATTCATAAATCAAATGCATATAAAATCAAAATTGTTTTTTTAAAAGATAAACACACTGTTATCACTCATATTCAAATTTTCTACATGTATATTTTTTTTCTTTTGGACATTCTTTTCTTTCTAATCGTCTATCCATTTAGTTAATGCTGATTATAATTAATTGTTTTGATCTTCATGCAGATGTCACATGGACATTTATAGATATTCCATTATAATTAAATATACATTACTGGACATTTAGAGCATGCCACCATTTTTTAATAAAGCTTGTATCTGTGGTCTACTGCTGGTGAAATGACCCAATGATACATCAGAACAGTAGTTTGTAATTTTGATAGAGAACATACTTGACTTTCAAGTTTTTAAATCAAGGCCCTTTTCCAGTTGGTTGAATGCTAAATGCATTGCACAGATTCTCTTTACATATAAGAGTATTATTGATTGTCATAGGCAGATTTAAGTGTAGTGCTAAGGGCAGCCTAACTAGATTAAATCTGTAATTAATACCCAGGCATATATTTAAAAATTTTTGTTAAACTGCTTTTGGAAAATTTAAAGTAATAATTAAAAATAAGTTTTAATCCACTATCAAGTAACTTTTATTTCTAACTTGACCTTTCTTTCTGTCTTTTAAAAGTAGTTTCATCTCCTTGATATCATGAAAAAGACTTATTTAGTATTTGTTCAAAAACTCTTTATGTGTTCTATCTCAAGATTTCCCATCAATAACTCAGATGGGCCTGAAGTCCCATAGAGGTATTCAGCATTTCACATTTTAACCACAGAGACTTGACTCATGTCTGCTTTATATATTGAGATCTGTTTAAGATTTATTTGGGGAAACTAAATAAAGTTTCAGGCCATTACTCTACTATGTGAGAATGTTTTTAGTCATTATTTCACAAAATTTTGAAAGGAGTATATTGGCTTGTTGTAAATATGCATTTCATATTATAAAGTCATTTTTTTATGAATAAGTTCAATTAAGTCACTCAGTCGTGTCCGACTCTTTGAGACCCATGTAACGTCTCTTTTTTTAATATACATTTATTTAAATTGGAGGTTAATTACAATATTGTACTGGTTTTGCCAACATCAACATGAATCCACCGCAGGTATACACGTGTTCCCCATCCTAAACCCCCCTCCCTCCTCCCTCCCCGTACCCTCCCTCTGGGTTGTCTCATGCTTGGGGCCATGTGACGTCTCTTTACCTTCTCTGCTCTAGAACCCTTCAGTGCTCTAGTGACCACTCACTTTGAGTGGTCTCATTTGATACTGAGTCTAAATAATAGTAAGAGTTTTTATATATGTTATAAACATAAATTATATATAAAATTTGTTTATCTTTCTACCTACTTATTACCTATACATTATATAAATGAAAGATATGCTCATTCTACTTTTTAGAGGATCTGTTTGTTTATACCTCAGGGAGTGGTATGTGATAGAAAGAGCAGGGGTTCTGAAGTTAAACTTACATGCAGTTGCATGTGTACATGTTCCTCTTGTGTGGTTTTGGACAGTTCATCTAATTTCCCTGAGTGCTTGTTCACCCAAAAAAAGTGACAGTAAAGTATTCTTGTGGTCATTAAATTGGTTAATCTATTTTTTGACTCTGTTATGGTCAAGGTATGAGTTATTGGCAGATTAAGTTGGTGAAGTCATTGTGAAGGTGATATAGCTGTGGGGCCAAATTATAGTGCAGAGGGCTTGTCTCACTGGAGCATGGTTGGAGAGCATACAGATGTTTGCATTTGTTGATCCAAGTATTAAGCACATGATTAAGACAAAGAGAAAGTCATACAGCTTCAGGACAAGCTTAGTACTTTAACATCCACAAATATTTCTTTCTGAATATAGGATGCTTGAATTGTATATTTATTTCTATAAAATTAACCCACCAGAATGGCTACAAGTAAAAATTTACTAGCTTTTCTTAAAATAAAAGGCCAACTTAAACAAAACAAAAACTTGGCATGTTTGATTCAATATATAATTTTCTGCAAACCTGGAGAACAACCTTCACAAATTTATTTAATTTATCTAAGTTTTGTTGAAACTGGAACGTTGACAAGGTCTTACTCCCAGGTGCCTAGAGGGACTTTTCTGAAACTGTGAAGACAGATATTTATATTTATAATAGTAAGTGTGAAATCTCCAGTGTTGTTTTTTTTTTTTTTCTTCCAAGATTTTGACCCTAGTCCCAGGTTGATCTGCAGAGCTTAGTTCCTGAAATAAAATTGCCCATAGAAATACTTATTGATACAGAAGAACATTTGAGGATAAAGATAGAAATCAGTCATCAGCTAGAGGTTAGGCTCAGTTTTAGACCTATCTTTCCAACTTCAATGATTCTCTCTTCTTGGGTGTCCAGGGCCCACATCAAACTCTCCCCCGCACAAATATTTCCTCAATTAGCACTATACAATGTGCTGTTTTATAATCACTTACGCTACATCCCCACCTCCATCATTCTCCTGAGACTAATTTTAATGGATTGTGTTTGCTATTAATACTAGGAATAACTAATGTCTGAATTACTTGATATTATTTCTTTCTCAACTAATGTAGTTAGTCATAATGAATCTCCACAAGAAAATGGCCAGTGTTTCCAGTTTTAGTTTTCATTGGAAAACATAATTTAGAGCAAGCCAAAAATTTGAGAAGAAAGGCCTTTTACAGCAAATCCACCATCTACTGGATTCAGTCAACTTTGAAATAAGAACAGGTGACATTCTTCCCATGTTCCTCACATCTTCTATTGTAGAGAATCAATGGGCTATCTATTTCTCTAGCTTACCACCTCCCCTTAAATACAGCCAGTGGTCTATGAAAGTCTCAGCCAGAAAAAGGATGAGCAGTTAAATATTTAAGTCATGACAAGGGGGCATAATTTTATTTTGGGGATTTGTCTTCAAAGATCAGTTAGGTACATGTAATGTTTGA
The DNA here is from genome assembly GCF_027580195.1 of Bos mutus. Lineage (NCBI taxonomy): Eukaryota > Metazoa > Chordata > Mammalia > Artiodactyla > Bovidae > Bos > Bos mutus. The sequence continues at coordinate 65,950,367 of NC_091620.1, read as the reverse complement.
AGGCTTTATGAGGGACTAAATGATTTATAACTTTATGCTTTCTCCATGTGGAAATACAACCTTAAAAACACTCATCCTAAAAAAATTGCTATTATTTCTCCAGTGGAGCCCTAGTTATCCCTGTTAACTCATGAAAGAATCAAGTCAACTTGGTTACTTGAACAAAGATTATTTAATGTCATGAAGTTTTACTATTAATCAAGATGTTTGTCACATCACATTTTAGTCCACTAAGAATTTAGAAAAACTGAACAACTGTTTCCTAAGACCTGTCTATTTTTGTTGTAATTCCAAAGCATCAAAATCTTTTTGAAATAGTATCTGTATAATTCATCAGAGGAGAGTTAAGAGGAAATATGGAAGTTCTTCTAAAAATAGAGTTATGGCTTATCTGCTACATTCACTTGCACTTTTAAAAGTAGAGATATGTTGAAAATGGAGTAAACACTAGAATTAGATAGGCCTGGTGTTAAATAATATATTTTCTATTTAATAGTTGTGTGAACTTGGAAAGGTTACATTCAACTTCTGAGCTTACTTCCCCATCTGTAAAATGGAAATATAAATCATTATTTCTTAGGAGTTTCCAGGGGCACTGAAGGTGATAATATGCCTGGAATGTGGTAAACAACTTATACATGTCAGTTTCTTCCCTCACCCCCCAGTCTAATGTTAATTAATTGACTGCTGCTGCTGCTAAGTCGCTTCAGTCGTGTCCGACTCTGTGCGACCCCATAGATGGCAGCCCACCAGGCTCCCCCATCCCTGGGATTCTCCAGGCAAGAACACTGGAGTGGGTTGCCATTTCCTTTTCCAGTGCATAAAAGTGAAAAGTGAAAGGGAAGTCCCTCAGTTGTGTCCAACTCTTCGCGACCCCATGGACTATAGCCTACCAGGCTCCTCCATCAATGGGATTTTCCAGGCAAGAGTACTGGAGTGGGGTGCCATTGCATTCTCCGAATTAATTGACAACTAAGTATATTTATGTTTAAATATGCAAAAGAGTCTGATTTTCAGTTACAAGTTGAAATCACAATTCATAAATTATTTTATAGCCAATTTAATATCAATCAAAATATTCTAACAATTAGATCCCCACGTTGACAAGATTTTATTTTAGGTGTCGTCTAAACTATTACATAGGATATGTATGAAAAAAATATCCTGAAATTTATGTTAGCTCAATTCAGATGGCTTTATGCTGCAACTGCCTCCATTTTTGCCTTTTCTCTGGAAACCTAGGTTTCCTTCTAGGAAACCTAGAAGGATTCCTTGGCAATAGTCATTGCCATTATTTTCATCCTCTCCACTGGAATCATCCTCTGTATTAATTACTTAAGACATGTACTCATCTTTCTATTGTGCCCCAAACTCTTCTATGGCTTTCCACTAGCAGAAGATCAGAGTCAAACCCTCCACTTGTCGTTCTAAAATGTGGTTTCTCAGCCTTCCCTTTTTTTTTGGCTGTGACATACAGGATCTTAGTTCCCAGACTAGGGATCAAACCAGTGCCCCCTGCAATGGAAGTGTGAAGTCTTAACAAGTGGACCTCTAGAGAAGTTAATGGAGAAGGCGATGGCACCCCACTCCAGTCCTCTTGCCTGGAAAATCCCATGGACGGAGGAGCCTGGTAGGCTGCAGTCCATGGGGTCGCTAAGAGTCGGACACAACTGAGCGACTTCACTTTCACTTTTCACTTTTATGCACTGGAGAAGGAAATGGCAACCCACTCCAATGTTCTTGCCTGGAGAATCCCAGGGACGGGGGAACCTGGTGAGCTGCCGTCTATGGGGTCGCACAGAGTCGGACACGACTGAAGCGACTTAGCAGCAGCAGCAGCAGGGAAGTTCAATTTCCCTTTTCTATCTAACTCACCCAATACGCATGTTCTCCCATATAGACAAATAAATAGCCAAACACCTACACTAACCACTCACAGTGCAGCAAAGTCAAAACATGCTTTTATTCTCACAACCATTGTACACGCAGTTCCTTTGGTATAAATGTCTACTTTTGCATTCCTTCCCAGTTCCATTTCTTGTTCATGACAAAAGTACTCAAGGTCATTTAAAGGTTACTTCTCAGAGAAGTTCTGTGTGCTATGAAGGCCAAGCAAGCTCTCAAGCCAACCCTTTTATAGATAACAACTATAAATTTTGGACACAATATTAAAAACAAAACAAAACAAACATAATTACCTGAAGGCATTGAGAGCAACCAAAAGCAGGAAATATCTGACGGACTGACATGTAGTGGGGAGGGGATAGCACCCAGGGAGATTTTTATATTTATGACTTCCAGCCAGAGAACGGGTTCTAGTGTATACTGTGGAGGTGCTAAAATTCTGATAGAAAACCCACAATTGTTGTGTTTTAAAGAACTAGAATAAAGAATTTGTAGCAACCATAGGCAGTTAAAAGTGAAGAAGAATCCAGGAAAAGAAAGAGCCAGAGAAGAAACCCAGATTGTCTGTGTAGGTACTGCCAAGACCTCTCACTGAACCCCAGTTTATTCACTGGATAGAATCAAGCAATCCAAGCTAAATTGGAAGGAATAGAACTGATATTTGAACTGCTGCCCAAGAGACTGAGTTAACAATTTCAGTGCAACCAAGTAAGCTGCAAAAAAAAAAAAAAAGAAGAAGAAGAAGAAAAAAGGACAAAAATATATCTATATTTAGGGGAGTATAATCAAATCCAGAATGTCCAAAGCATAATCTTACAGTAGCCAGGATATAATGCAAAAATACAATTCGCAAAAGAAAAGACATACCACAAAGACTGAATCTGAGAAAACTCATATGTGATTTTAAATTAGTAGTCAAAATACTGTTCAGTACATAAAAGCTACGTCCGCATGCATGCAAAGTTACTTCAGTAGTGTCTGACTCTGTAAGACCCTGTGTACTGTAGCCCACCAGGCTCCTCTGTCCATGTGATTCTCCAGGCAAGACCACTGGCATGGGTTGCCATGTCCTCCTCAAAAGCTATGTCTACAGTGAATTAAATTTAGAAAGTTCTGCAGTAGATATAAATTATTTGAAAAGAACCAAATGGGAAAACCATATAAAAATATGTGAAATCAGTTAGGCTTTTCTAGAAAGCTTATTTAGATTCCCATCTTTTAGTTAAAATTCAGTTCAGTTTAGTTGCTCAGTCATGTCCAACTCTTAGCGACCCCATGGACTGCAGCACGCCAGGCCTCCTTGTCTACCACCAACTCCTAGAGTTTACTCAAACTCATGCCCGTTGAGTCAGTGATGCCATCCAACTATCTCATCCTCTGTTGTCCCCTTCTCCTCCCACCTTCAATCTTTCCCTGCATCAGGGTCTTTTCAAATGAGTCAGTTCTTCTCATCAGATGGCTAAAGTATTGGAGTTTCAGATTCAACATTAGTCCTTCCAATGAACACCCAGGACTGATCTCCTTTAGGATGGACTGGCTGGATCTCCTTGTAGTCCAAGGGACTCTCAAGAGGCTTCTCCAACACCACAATTAAAAAGCATCAATTCTTCAGTGCTCAGCTTTCTTTATGGTCCAACTCTCACATCCATAAATGACTACTGGAAAAACCATAGCCTTAACTAGACAGACCTTTGTTGACAAAGTAATGTCTCTGCTTTTTAATATGCTATCCAGGTTGGTCATAACTTTTCTTCCAAGGAGCAAGCATCTTTTAATTTCAGGGATGTAGTGATTTTAGAGCCGCAAAAAATAAAGTCTGCCACTGTTTCTCCATTTATTTGCCGTGAAGTGATGGGACCAGATGCCATGATCTTCGTTTTCTGAATGTTAAGCTTTAAGCCAACTTTTTCACTCTCCTCTTTCACTTTCATCAAGAGGCTCTTTAGTTCTTCTTCACTTTCTGTCATAAGGATGCTATCATGTGCATATCTGAGGTTTTTGATATTTCTCCCAGCAATCTTGATTCCAGCTTGTGCTTTATCCAGCCCAGCGTTTCTCATGATGTACTCTGCATATAAGTTAAATAAGCAGGGTGACAATATACAGCCTTTATATAGTCCTTTTCCTATTTGGAGCCAGTCTGTTGTTCCATGTCCAGTTCTAACTGTTCCTTCCTGACCTGTATACCAATTTCTCAAGAAGGAGGTCAGGTGGTCTGGTATTCCCATCTCTTTCAGAATTTTCCAGGGTTATTGTGAACCCCACAGTCAAAGGCTTTGGCATAGTCAGTAAAGCAGAAATAGATGTTTTTCTGGAACTCTCTTGTTTTTTCGATGATCCAGCAGATGTTGTCAATTTGATCTCTGGTTCCTCTGCCTTTTCTAAAACCAGCTTGAACATCTGGAAGTTCATGGTTCACGTATTTTTGAAGCCTGGCTTGGAGAATTTTGAGCATTAATTTCCTAGCATGTGAGATGAGTGCAATTGTGCAAGAGTTAAAATTAACCTTCTCCTAGTCATAGATATTTGCACTTCTGATGTAGCAATTTGTGGTCTATTATCTATGATTTATTTATATAAATCTCTCCCTATTGTACATTTCTGGCATCATTCATTCAAACTATCTTCCAGCAAGAGAAACCTAGAATGAACTCTCTGAATCACAACATTGTGAATCAAGCAGACCTATGTTTGAATTATTCCTCCAACACTCTTAACCCATCCAAGGCTTACTTTCCACATTTGTAAAACCACAAAAGTAAATGGACTTTGAAAATTGGATAAGATAATGTATACAAAACACTTAGCACACTTATTCTATAGAATGTTACTGACCAACCACTATGGATTGGGCATTCTGCTTGGTATTAGAGATAGACTATTCATGAGGACATGTAAGATCCCTACCTTTTTAAAAAATTTTATTTTATTGAAGTATAGTTGATTTGTTATTATTCAGTCACTCAGTTGCATCCGACTCTGTTGCAACCCTATAGACTGCAGCCTGCCGACTCCTTTGTTCCTGGAATTTCCCAGGCAAGAATACTGGAGTGGGTTGCTATTTCTTTCTCCAGGTGATCTCAACCCAGGGATCAAACCCACATCTTTTGCATTGCAGGCAGATTTTTTACCACTGAGCCACCAGGGAAGACCATAGTTGATTTACAGTGTTGTGTTGATTTCTGCTGACAGCAGTAATTCAGTTTTACATATATATATGTACATATATACATATACACACATTAGTTTTCATATTGTTTTCCATTATGATTTATCACCGGACACCAAAACAGTTTCCTGTATTTGGTAGGGAAATACAGTAGGTCCTTATTGTTTATCCATCCCATATATAACAGTTTGCATCTGCCAAACTATCTTCTTTAAATTTATACATGAGAGAGGGAGAGAGACATTAAACAGGTGAAAAAATTACTCTGTTTCATAAATCCTATGAAGGAAATAAATAGATACTAATTGGATGAAATGACCAACTTCAATAGTTGTTCAATGAATGGTGGTTATTGCACTATTATTATATCATTTTTGTTGTTCCCCACAACACTACACCCATGCTTTTAGAAAGTATATGCTTAATGAACACTTATTAAATTTACTGAGGTTTAATTTGCATTAGATTCATCTTACAATAATGTGGGGAAGAAAGGAATATGGGTTACATGTTGGTTATGTCCATAACTAAGCCCCCTACCACAAGGCCACATGTGCCATACGCTACTCTTTCCCTTTAGAAGGAGAAAGTATTTGTTTAAAAGCAATGTAATAAATTCAGTAATTAAATCTAAAAGAACTGAGATGCGGTGCTCAAGGGAGTGACAAATTTGAACGTGACTAGCCAGACTGTCCTAGTGGGAGGCTTCAGCAGCTAATCTAGGGAGGGAAATTTGTTGTTAAAAGCAAACATTAGAATATAATAACTAAACAAGTGGTTTGGCATGCGGTGCATTAATTGTGCTAATTGTAGGTTAAGAAGAGGTAGATCTCATACTGCTAAATGTTGATTACAAACTGGAAATTACTGCATAGAAATTGCATTTCTGTGCTTAAGCCAAGGAGTTTTGCTTCTGTTTAAATCTGGGTGCGGGATAGAAAGCATGGCTAGAAAAACAATTAAGTTCTTTTGTGACACCAGACCCCTTAGGGAGAGTTTTAGGAAGACTGCTGTGATTAAGCCCTTAGGACACAGTTTCAAAAAAACCTCTCTCCAGTTGAGGTCTCAAGCATTCATCTCTACCCCACCCCAAAACACACAGCACATGTACACTCAGACTCACAAACAGGGACTTTTTTTTAATACCATGCCCAGAGCCTCTGCATTGTTGGCTATAAAGTAGCCACACATGAAGAAACATAACAAACAGTGCTAATGTTTGTTTTCTTTTGAACAGCACCAATTTAGAAACACCACTGAATTTTCTCTGCCTTATTTTTGTTAAGGTCACTATGACACACTCTGTCTAAAAAGGATTTTTGTTTGTTTGTTGCTTCTTGTTTGCTTTTTCTTTAGTGGCTAGATGATATTCAGAAAACTTACAGTAAGTCTCTGTAACTAGAGACTAAAACTTTAAAATGGTCTGTGTAAGTTTCTTGCGAGTTTTCTGCTCTCTGGTTCACATACATTCCTATTGTTCTAAGGGTTAAAAACTGCGCTATCACAATGACAAGCTTTATTACTCAGTCAAAGTAAATGGATCACCACATCACCTTTCAGAAATGTTCTTCCTTAAGCTATTAAAACATTCCATGCCCTTAGATGACAACAATTTCTCTGCCTTTTGAAATTTCCTTTCTATCCTGCAGAGTTCATAGAGATATGCTTGGTTAAAATCAACTTATATAAAACTATGCACTGTAAATTCTGACACTTCTGTTTGAATCTCTTTTCAAACACTTGTCTTTGCTCACCATAATAGATGTCAGTTCTTCTGATGTAGTTCAAGCATGAGCTTCATATGAAGACTCAGCTATGTCTATTGCATTTCTGAAGCTACTACTCACTGAAGTTTTGTGCTGTTTGACATCAAAGATAGGCAAGAATCACCTGCTGAGTTCACATGCATGGAGCAAAACATCTTCAAATCACTTTTGCTAGACAAAAGTTTTTTTTTTTTTTTAATATTAAGCTTTCACTATCATGGACTTAAAGGCAAATGCAGTCCTCGTTAAAGTTGCAACATTGTATTATTAAAATATGCATTGGAAACTCTGAATTTAGCTAATTTTTAAACTGAAGATAATTTTTGTCTTTGCCTCAGATTTTAATTTTGCTGCAAAGAATTTAATATTATTCAGACATTTAAAATGTGACTTTTATTTAATATGTAGTTATTTTTACTCAAAGGTAAAAGTGCTTAAAATATTCTCAAACCAAAGGAGATTTTCTACTATTTCTAGCTTTAATAGATGTCTTTGACATCAATTTAAGAGATAGTCCCATTCAAAATAAATCCTGTATATAGAGTATTTGAAAACTACAGAATTTTATTTTAAAAAACTCTGATTTAAGAGTTACTGAAATAATAC